>NW_022691770.1:382586-466833 GCF_011630105.1 Anneissia japonica
TCGTCCTCATCATCATTGTTATTATTATTATTACTATTATTATTATTACTATTAGTAGTAGTATTATTAAACAAACATTTAAAAAACAAACATTGCAATAGGATAAAATGACAGTATCGCATTTCTATTTTAAAAGACCTGGCCTGAGGTTTATGAATTTAAGATTTTTTTTAATCACGCTTTAGGCCTATGTCTTCTATTAGGCCTATGTATAACGTGTACTGATGCATATTTACATGTTTAGAAGTATTAATTTTGAGTGATCCCAGGAAAGAATTTGTATTGGCTTTAAGAATAAGCTTTAAAATTTTAACACTGTGTACAAAGGGGGGGAGCCGCGGCTCCCACGGCTCCTTCCCTGGATACGTCCCTGGGAGTTGGTCTATGTGGTCGAGCAGAGGGTAGCGTATATTCCGCCTACGTTTAAAGGTGTTAAGACGGGCGTTGTGGGAAAATGTACAGAACTGTCTGTTATCAAATGCTCCAGCAATGCCTCTATTTGAGACAAAACACGTCTTTAACTGCTTTTTAAAACTCAGTGAGTCAAAAATAGTAAATGATCGGATTTGCTAAAGAGTTAATAGTCATCAAATATTCACTAAAAACATATAAAATCATATCGTGTAGGCTACATTCCTCCTCAGGTGTCTTTATAAAACTTCCAAAAATGTCAATTAAGCAAAATGTTCTTCATGTTAAAATCACCACTCCCACTACAATACTAAAGGTTCTTAACATTTTTTTAACATTTTTTCTTTACATTCCTCAACTTTATTTGCTGATATGGGATGGTCATCCGATGGTTATGAATACTTTTGTAAATTATTGTATACAGAGTGGGATTGGTGTAATATTCAGTATTACAACCACTGAAAGGCAAATATTGCACTCAATATATGTGATGAAAAAATAATGTTAAACCTGTCAGACTTACTATCACGATGGTGACGACGAGTGTACTTGATTTCCAAGTGACAATAAGATCGTATCTCATCGGTGCCCACACAAGTGCAATGTAGCGGTCGATAGCAAATACAAGCAACTGAACAAACTGATGTGGTAAAGTAATGTTAATTGCTATAATCCGTATCAGCACAAATAATATGTAACTGACTTTTGATAACAATATATTGAACGTTGATATGATAGAAACGGTAGTCATTGATCAGCAAAATCCAGCAATCTTACAAAAACATTTTGACGTAGCCTCTTGGTGATCAAAATCAGCACCACAACAAATATGTTTGCAAGAAATACACTGCACAGATTACGTAGAGGTATTGCGCAAAGCAAGAAATTTTCCGTATTGAGAATTTCGGATGCTCAATCTATTCGCGATCTCTTATTTTCCATAATATTAGCTTCCTCCACATTTATATCTGGGTCTTCAAATCTCTTTGTTAAGACCTAAAATTGAATTCATCAGTAAAGAGAATGATTGTGCTGACACTGTACCTGACATGTCAAAATAATCACGTCGTAAAAAGTCGATTTAATATTGAAATGAAGAGCCGGTAACGAATAATTATTGAGCATTATATTATGCTATTGGTTGAATAAACGTACATTGAATAAGAATGCTACTACTTAGAAGACCCAGGCAACAAACTGCAGGGAAGTTAGTCAATTCAATAATAACAATAATTCTACTGATTTTATACAAATGAACTAAAATGTTGGAAACTTCAACCTAATATTATATCCATGTCTTCTCACACACTTTATGCCTACGCTGTAGTTTTTTTTTTTGTGTGTAAATTTCAATATCTGAAATGTCATTTCATGTCAACTCATTAACTACACATCAAATGTCTAACTGGTAACACGTACTTAAAATGTTCATTTTAATATTGTCATGTTAATATCTAACCACTAGGCCTATCAATCACCTGTCAACGATAATATAACATATATGTAGGCTTTTCGTCTCTCAAATTTCACTGCAACATCATTATCGATTAATTTACAGAGATTCAAAGTTAGACAAATTTACAGACGAGAAAGGTCTGCCCCTTATCCCCGTCCCCCAGAGAAATTTTATTTCCTAAATGCTCGAAAATGCATTCAGGATCTGCATTTTTTTTCTGATATTATCTTCAGTGCTATATATACGTGTTTTTAGAACTTAGCAACAATATCCAAAAAGCAGTGCTTAGCAGTCCATTTACCTGGGTTATTGTAGGTGGTGATCTAATAAATGAATACTATCGCTTCTAATTCTTCTATATATCATTAGATTGTCTGTCAGGCAATGTAATGATTTTTATACTAGAATATTTTTAATTACCAAACAACTAAATTGTTTTGATTGATTATAACTCATTGAATATCCTGACAACCAAGACAACTTAACTTCTGGGAGTATACAAAAGAATATAAATGAATTAGGCCCAAAAATTCAAGAAGCTATTGCAGAAGAGAAAAAAGGGTTTCAACTAAGATAGTTGATTTGAAATGTAATCTAGGCCTATACATATGAAAATAAAGTTATCTGATATTAAGCAGACACTAGTTGGCATCATACCTACAGTGATACTACAAACTCCCCAAAAACGGACAGGGTCCCTATTTGTTTTTATTGAAAATGTAGAAAAAAATGTATTTATAGTCTGAGAATGCCATTTCTGGCCACATCTAGATGTGCCATATCAATCCAATAACTTGTATTGACATCACAAAAATCATGATACATTACAGTCAAACACAGAAAAATTACAAATTATGAGCGTATGTACGTCAGACATAAAAACGGGCGCTTCCTTAAATCGACATAGTTATCCAGTATGTAACTTACAAGTTATCATTTCCCATAAACGACTCTCTTTTATAAAATTCATTTTTAATATGCATTCAAAGAGAGGAGAGATTTTCAAAAACAGGATGACCCCTTAGAGCAACAAATACATTTTTGATAATAAAATGAGATTCATAGCCATAAAAATTCAAACCTCAGCCCCAAACACGACCTATTCTTTCTTGTACTCATTACATTTCTTACACTGTTCATCTCTTAATTTGTTTTATTCTTTATTACCATTGATTTTCTTTGGTCTACGACTCATGAAAGCATACTCTGTTGGTTTTGGTAGTGTGTGGCTGTGGCTACCGTACCTGGGAAGTATTAATTATAGTGGAGTGCCGTAGTCAGCACTTTGTAATTCGCAGGGAAAATCACTATATAGAAGAATCTAGGAAAAAAGCAACCAATGAGAGGCTCAAGTGGTTAAGACCCTCCATTTCTAATAGTCCCTCCCTTGCCCTACTCTCTTTAGAATTCCAAGTGCGTGTCCAGCTGACTGGCGTTGTATGCTAAAGACCACTCCCTGTGGTAACATCTGACAGCACCCCAACAATGCCTCCAATTCTGAGGCAAAATACGTCTTTAACTGCTTTTTTGAATTCCTTAAGTCGAAACCAGTAAATTATTGGATTTGCAAGAGTGTTAGTTGTCATCAAGCAGTGAGTAAAATAATGTTTAAGCATACCATTTAGGCCTACATCATCATTAGTTGTTTTTATCAATTTCATGAAAATTTCAATTAAACAAACAAGTCCCCACGTCAAAATTAACATTCCCACTATAATACAAAATGTTCTTAACAATCTCTTTGACTCTTCGTATGTTTGTGTCGATAGAGGGATGGCCATCCGGTGGCTATGAATACCTTGGTAGATTGCTCCATACAGAGTAGCGTTTAGTGTGATGTACACTAATAAAATCACTGGAAAACATATCTCGCATTGGTTATACATCATTGTGAATAATATGGTAAAACATATTTGGCTTACTATCACAACAATAACGACGAGTGCACAAGATTTCCTAGTGACAATAAGATGATATCTCATCGGTGCCCACACAAGTGCGATGTAGCGATCAATAGCAATGCAAGTAACTGAACAAACAGATATCATAAGGGATATTACTTCTACTGCCCACATCAACCAAATTTTGCTGTTTTTTGATTCCTAGTGACAATAAGATGATATCTCATCGGTGCCCACACAAGTGCGATGTAGCGATCAATAGCAATGCAAGTAACTGAACAAACAGATATCATAAGGGATATTACTTCTACTGCCCACATCAACCAAATTTTGCTGTTTTTTGATATCAGCATATGGAACGTTAATATGATAGAAACTGTACTTGCCGCGTCAGCAAAAGCCAACAAAGTTACAAAAACGTTTTGTTTTTTACGTAGTCTCTTGGCGGATATAATTAACGCTACAACAAATATGTTTGCAAGAAATGACACTGCACAGAATATGTAGAGGATCGGTATTGCGTACAGAAAAAAAAGTTCCGTATTGAGAACTTCAGACGCTTTATCTATCCATCTACTCCTATTTTGCGTTTCCATAATGTTGGCTTCTATGAAGCGGAGTCAAATTTTTTTGTTATTGCCTAAGCCTAATATTAAATTAATCGGTTTAGATAATTATTATGCAGAGGTTCATGATCAGAGGTTCCTGCTCTTTCTTGGTAATCGCAAAACGTCGATTGGAGATAATAACTGATTTTGTAAACTATTATGTCGAGGACTTCAATATCAATGGCCATTGGAAGCGGTGACTGATGTTTGTGCTCGTTTACTGTCATCACATGTAGGCCTATATGCGCATTCTGCAACATCAAATAGTTACTGACGTCGTTTCTAAATGTCAACTTAAGTCTTTGAAGAAGACAACATCAAATATATATTCGTTAATGTGCACATAAAATGTTCATGTTTAATTTAAAAGACAATATCAGTCATATGTCAATGAATATAAACACCTATATGCCTATTGTATATTCCAAAGTTGTTTACCGTAACTTCAATATAAATTTATAGAAGGAGTTCATCTAACTTCAATTGGCTTTTATACACCACGAGGTTAATTTACACACTGGTATAGATCTATAAATTAAACTAGGTTAAAATTATACAGTCGGCAGTGTTGTAATATAGCAGGGCACCTGCTAATAAAACTAATTTACAAGAGCAATAACAATGCTAAAGGGAGCAAACATTTCGATTTCCAGTTTAGTTTTTTTTAAGCACAAAGTGTTGGAAATAAACTGATTACTTTTTACTTGTTTGATCTAATAGCCGCCCTCATGTTGAAGACATTTGGCTGTCGACATTGACAATAGAACCTTTTGACATACCATGGACCTATTAATAAGGTCCATGGACATACACTTTCTTCTTGGAAGTTTTAATACTCTAGATTTCATCAGATTTGTTGCAAGTGCCTGTTCCTGTGCTGTCATAATAAGGCTCTCAGTCTCCCTTTTTATTCCTTTCGTTAACCAAACCATCCAGGAATCGTTCCTCTCTCACCTATTTCGTCTGTCGTATAAAATGCCCGTGCATAACCTTCTCCCTCCTTGCTTATTTCTTCCAGTTTCCTTTCTTATTTTATAATGATCATCTGTTTCATTATTGCTGGATTTAGTGCCGATTTTTTGAGTAGACTTTATCAGTTTTTCAACACTACCTTTCCAATCCCAAGATGGCAAGTTCTACACAGTCTTCAACACTGATTAATCCTCTTTCACCTTCTCCTCTAGATATCTAGATACGATGCACGTTACATTTTGGATGGAGGCCGTTATGCATTGCAAATAGTTTCCTAGTCTTTACCTAAATCTTGTATCTCAGACTTCTTCCATCTCTAGGAATACAGCAGAATATCTCAACAGAGATATACCCCAAGTATTAATAGCTTTGATGATGTTGCCCCCGCTAAGTTTCGTTTCAAGTATCTTACGTACCCTCCTTTTGTATTCTTTTGTTACTATTTTTAATCTCTTCGTACTTAATGCTATTTGCTTCTAATATGCCGAAATACTAGGTATATTAATAGGTATTCCGTCTTTCAATCCTTTTATGAATTTTGTGATCTGGCAATTTTATACCTTCTGCTTTTTTTTTTTTTTATTGACCTCCCTTTATTACTAATACAGCAAATTTTCCATTCCAAATTCCATTCTTATATCTTGACTAAACACCCACACTGTTGGGATAAATGAATCAAAACCTTTTTAATTTTTAGCGAAAAGCTTTAATCATCAATAAAAATGAGGTGGTTCGGATTTTTTTAAAATGTGCGTCAACAATTTTTATTGATATTATAGAATTTTTCCAGTCAAAAAATATATACTGCAACTGTTTGAGGTAATTGTTTTTAAACTGACAATATAAATTTTGTCATTTAAATGCTTTAAAACAATTTTGAAGTTGTGGTAATTAAATACAAAGTTAGAGCTAATTATCCATGAATAACACCTAGTTGAGATATTTATCAAAAAGATAATGTATAAAGCGGATAGGAAAGTCAGTAATCCAAAAAAGGTCACATAAAATAATTGCACTGGCTGAACATGCACATGCACAATAAACTATCGCAATAGTTTAATATCCAAATATAATACATTCATATACATAACTGTTCCTTTCATCTGACACTTAGTAGGCCCATGGGAGCAAATTATGGGTGGGAGCAAATTATGGGTGGGAGGGGGACAGGGGACACATATTTTAAGGGGGTGTTGGTCCACTCCAATTTTCGGCCGTAATGTGATTTCAAGTCAATAAGATGCCTGAACATTTTTTTAATGAACTGCATAAAATGACCCAGGTTTTTAAGTGTGCGTGCCTTTACTATAATTTGAGAAATATGAGAAAAAAGCGTGTAAAGATAAGATTGGTTTTCGGCACATCAAGTAGGTAAAATAAAGTAAATACATCAAAGACAATTCAGTTTTATTTTCTATGGGAAATAGATGGAATACTTAGATCTCAATGATTGCCAAACATCGCTGATATATATCATGAGAAATTTGTTGGCTTTACTACCGTACTAGTGATGTGGTGATGATGTGTTTTACTATATATGAGTGTCATTTCCGGCCATCTAGATGTACAGTACAATTTACCCAAATTTTCGCAAGCCAGCCGCAACCATGGTGGGGCTAAGGTGTGTGTGGACTCACAGTAGGTAAAAGTAAAGTAAATACATTAAAAATATTATTTTCTATGAGAGCAAATAGAAAAATTTATTAGATTATCACTCCCGCCCGCGCCAAAAATTCAGTAAATATCGATGAGGGAATAAAAAAAAAATTTTTTGGCCGCATCAATTATTTTAACAGTCCATACATAAAAATAACAATGCAATTTTGTGAAATACATTTTCTTTAAAAAAAACTATAAAATTAAACCAGTTTTTATACAGTATTTACTATTACCTGTACTAGCCAAATATAAACAGTCCCTCCCTCATCGATAAAAACAAAAGTGAAGTAATATACGGTAGGCCTATTGTGCCAATAAAAAAAAAACAAAAAAAAAAACCGCCCTCCCTCATCAATTTTTTAAAGATAATCTAAGAATTTTTTCTATGTGCCCTGATACATTACACAGATTATGATCTAAGAATTGTTTCTATGTACCCTGATACATTACACAGATTATGCTCTCTTCATTGCCGAAAACCCCTTATAAAAGATCATGAGAAATTTGTTGGCGCTTCATTTTGACTATAATGGTGTTGTGATGATGAATTTTACTATATCCTAAAAGTGTTATTTCTGGCCATTTAAAGGTACTATTTTCTCAAATTTTCCCATCTCAGCTAGCTGGTCCCAACCATGGTAGGGCTGAGGTGGGTCAGGACTCACGGTTTGAAGTAGGTAGAGTAAAGTAATTACATCAAAGATAATGTTTTAAAGTTTTATTTTCTACTAGAATATACCCGTGAATGAGTGGGAAAAGGTTGCGATGATGTACATTGTTGAATTGGGAAGTTGAGGTGGCAATCGTTGTGGACGTTATGGTTACCATGTCATTATTTTTCTAAGGGACGTCTTTGTAGTTCATATTCTAAGTGTCTTTGGTTAATACTGAAGTTCTTGTGAGGAATTATTGTGCAGTTTGATCAAGGGACGTGGATCCAGAATGTTTCAAACAGGGGAGGGGGCGCACAACAGTTTCAGAATAATTTAAAAAGCGAATAGCACATAATATTGCATTGAAATTTCTTTTTAAATAAGTGACAAAATGGGGCAGGAGTCCTTCCCTGTGACGTCCCTCTCCCCTACTGGATCTTTCGCTGTTGTTTTTGGCTACCCTCTTGTAGGTGAAAGTACAGCAATATACAGTAGGCCTAACTCACCGTAACACCACTAAATTATTTAAGTAGTGCTCTGGTGGGCCGTTTCTGATCCTTTAAAATAGCCACCCCTTGTTTGTCTTCTGGTATCTTCTCTTAACTGTGCCAGTAGTTGGCCATGAGAGAAGTGTTTTCTTGAATCAAGGTGGATCATGTAAGGCTACAGTATGTATCCGCGAACTACTGACATTCAAAAGATAAACATTGTCCCGACGTGTTTACGTAAATTCAAGGAATTCGATCCAACTCGGCCACAAGTCAACTCGGCCACAAATTAACTCGGCCGCAAGTCAACTCGGCCACAAGTTAACTCGGCCACAAGTCAACTCGGCCACAAGAAGTTTGGCTACAGTCAACTCGGCCACAAGTCAACTCGGCCACAAAAAGTTTGGCTACAGTCAATTGCATCTCGGCCACAAGTCAACTCGGCCACAAGTTAACTCGGCCACAAGTCATCTCGGCCACAAATCAACTCGGCCACAAGTCAACTCGGCCACAAGTCATTTACTGGTACATTTAAAAACGGATCTGCGCCCATGCCTTGATGAAATTGGGCCGGGAATCAGCTTCTTCAGCATAGGTATGGAGACTCTTTTGTCTGAAGGAGGCTGTTGAGATAAATAATGGAAGAAGAAGAGGTAATATTCGAAAGTCTTCAGAGTGCCTTTTCGGCCATCAGAGATCCCATAATCATAAATTTTCTTACTCGGCCCTAACCATGGTGGGGCATGATTTTCCATATACTTGGCGAAATAAATGATATACCTATGACAACCAGCAAAAATGTATTAAATACGTCAAAATGTAATCTTAATTTGTGTAGGAAAAACGATAATAAAACAACAAAATATCTAAGTATTTTGTCTTGAATTTTGCAAAGAGAAACAACAAGTGATTTTCGAGATCATAATCAAATAAAAAATTATATCATACTAAAGGATTCTTTGCCAAAAAATCACTCCTATTATTATTTTTTATAGTAATAAATATTAAAATAGTATTATGCCAAGCGGGCCGCATCATTTTCCTTTGTAAATTGACAGTAGGCCTACACCAAATTATCACCGTCAGAAAATTATTGTTTGAAAAGTAAACTAAAGGGCAATCCTTTGTCTTAATTCATTGGTATTATATTGAACAGCCAGTATCATAAGCCTTGGCCGGCTTTACCGATTTCAATGATCCGTAATAGAGTTATCTGGATTGTTGTTCTTTAAAATAGAATGAGCAAGCCCACAAATCTTATATTATTACCTTGATTATTATTATTTATAAATATTAAAATAGTATAGGTCAGTTGGCCGCAATATCTGATATTATCTTCCTGAAGACGATTGAAGCAACAATCGAAACGTGGAGATAGATGTTCTCAACCAACAGGAACAGTTCTTTTCAGAACTATCTACGTGGTGTACCGCAAGCATTAATATTTTATAACTTCGCCATCGCTATCAACAGGGATAAAAAAAAACCGCTTAAAAATAGTAAATTATTACAGTAGGCCTATATATAATATAAAAAGTAGTGAAATGGACGGTGTGTACCACGTGACTTTCGCAAACCAAGGAGCGGAATGTCCAGTCGCAACTCTTTTTATGGCTCCGGATATAGACAGAGTCGTAGATAGAGGGAGTTTGGCCAACTTGGCACATGGGCGCCATGTCGTTACCAAACAGTCCAGGCGCATGCGCGCGTATAGCTTTAATGTTTTGTTTTGGTGACAACATGGCCGGTGTAAGTCATGTGATTGCGATCAACCCAATCACAGGCGCGTATAGCAGAATCCCTGAAACCGAGTCTTATTCATAGAGATATAATAAATGGTCTTATTATATCTCTGACACAGAACGTGCATCGCGTATGACAAAATGGCTTCTAAATTCTCAATGTCGCAACTCTTTCTTATGGAACTGCCTTTGGTGGCTCTTTTCCGTTCGGCGCATTTGCTATTCGGCCCTTTTAACATTACGTTCGGTGCTTTTACGTATTACGTTCGGTGCTTTTTACATAACGTTCGGTGCTTTTACATTACGTTTGGTGCTTTTTACATTACATTCGGTGCTTTGAAACATTACGTTCGGTGCTTTTATCATTACGTTCGGTGCTTTTGCCACACTTATGGATCTTTTATCATTTGGTGCTTTTTAGTTTTACCTTTCTGCCCTTTCATCATTACGTTCGGTTCTTTTATCATTCGGTGCTTTCATGACCTTTGACTTCGGGTCAAGTGGAAAAAATCAACGGCTGTGGGAACGAGCCTAGTGGAACTTGCGCGCTCCTTCTCTATTTCTTCTCTTTCATTTTTTTTTCATTTCTTCTTTCAACTTCTTAGTTTCATTACTGTTACGCTATATTATATTCATGTTTTGAAACACAGGTGGGCACGCATTCTTCATATAATATATATACATACATACAAGAGATGGGTGTTCTCCCTGTACCCTCCCACTGCACTGGCTCCACCCCTGCTTCACGAATTGCCTTTTTCCAACTTGGGACCCGCAAATGTGTATCTTTGTTGTAATATAAATGCTAAGTTTTTATTATTTATTTGAGGTATATTTATTAAAAATTCAACATCAAAAACATATATAGCAGCAACAAAGGCTGAATTGCGTATGAATTAAGAAGTAAGTATAAAATATATATTATATAATATTAAAAAGGTAGACAAAATAAAAAGACAAAAAAATAAATACCAATATCAAAATACGAGATAACCACGGAAGGAGCATTTGTAAAACGACCGGACAGTAAAGGGAGGGGAAAAGGGGAATAAATCAATCAACTGGAGGGGGAAAAGTTTGAGTTTAACTTTTATTTATTATGTAAGCCAAAATGGGATCGGACTTGTCTGGAATCGTTTGGTTACCGGTAATTAATTAATTAATTAATTAATTAATTAATTACGTTTCTTTTATTTAAATAAGCCTACTTCTTCATATCCGGAATAAAGAAGAGTCCCCCCCTAGTTATTTTTGTTTTCAATACTAGGTCTATAGTGATAATCTTATATTTCTATTTGCCCGAATATACCACCAAAATAATGTGGAAAAAGCCTTTCCCTTTCCCTTTCCCTTTCAAACTTAGGGACAAGAAAATGTAGATCCAGGTCTTCTAATACTGTTTTGATTGAAATCGAGACATTTTTGTTTTCGTTAGTTATTATTATTTTATCACTAAGATAATCACATGTCGAATATGCTTTGTTACGCGCGATTTTCACTAGGCTCATTCCAACAGCCGTTGATTTTTTTCCACTAGACACATTGTCAAATGTCATGAAAGTACGGAATGATTAAAGAACCGTACGTAATGATGAAAGGGCCGAAAGGTAAAAGCACCAAATGATAAAAGAGCCGAAATGCGGCAAAAGCACCGAACGTAATGTTAAAAGCACCGAACGTAATGTTCAAAGCACCGAACGTAATGTAAAATCACCGAACGTAATGTTAAAAGCACCGAACGTAATGTAAAAAGCACCGAACGTAATGTAAAAGCACCGAACGTAATGTTAAAAGGGCCGGATAGCAAATGCGCCGAACGGAAAAGAGCAGCCAAAGGCAGTAACGGCGATCCATACTTTCTATCTAAGGATCTGGACCATAGAGATATAATAGACAGTGTAGTGCGCCACCTACCACAGACAGCTGATAATTTTTTTGACGAGCAGACAGCATTATGTTAGGCTAACAAAGTTTATTTCAAAATGTAATTCATATGACATTTAGATAATCTGTTAATTATTTTATCCATATCAATAATATATTTATTGTTAAATATATTTTAATTAATTGTAATTAATTTTTTAAAATATCATGGAGCATAATTTAGTGTAAACATTATTTCATGTTTTTGAACATGAAAACAAATTTAGCGAAAAATGGCCACGGCTGATACTTATTCTCGTCGGAATTGGGTGAGTTTTAAACATTTCGATAGTCCATTAGCCAGAAATAATGAACATAGTGCAACGAATATAATATTTGATTCACTGAGGCAAAAATGAGAACACACTGCTTGTTGCAATATGTTTTAAATACAAGGTACTTTACCTCTCGGATTTGGTGTCAGTATGCTGAGGCTTTTGTCCAGCTGCAGCGGCCTGGACCGACAATAGCTTAGCTGATAATGAGTGATAATAATCACCTGATCATCTCACACAAAAATAGGTCTAGCCTAGGCGAGCAAAACTAAACTAACCGGGAGAAGAGTGTGTGGGACCGATAACATTATTAACCTTTGCTTACACTAGCTTTGGTTTGCCTTCATTTGTTAGTCAAGTTGATTTGTCTAGATTACATACATACTATACAAAATTATCATATTATTAGGGCCTAGCTAGGCTATCATAAAATGCATACATAGGCCTAGCTAGGCCTCTAAGCAGAATATTTTCAGAACAACATTCACGTTTCAAGTTGACAGATAATCCCATCAGTAGATAATACTGCTGCTGTTTAGGCCTATTAAGTATATGCAAATTGCAAAACAGAGTTGATCAGTGATGATCAGTGCTAAAAAGAAACTAAAGCACACAAGTAGTTGCCATGGGTCCGGGACTAGCAAGCATGAATCTCCCAGAAAATCACACATCTTCTGCAAATTCAGAATATTTGCATGTTTTTACAACTTTATTTATATCAATTGTCTCATGGAAATCTGTGACTATATTATTGGTATCGCCATGCACAAAGAAAAAAAAAAGATTTTAACCCATATTTCCCGGGAGTGACTTCTTCCAACTTGGGACCCCTGTACATGTGGACATCCCATTCATAGTCAGACATCCCAAAACCTGAAACTCAAGATTCGGGAGACTGAGGGTGCGCTGTTGAAGTGCATCTCTCCCCCTCCCCCTCCCCAATGCATTCTGATATTTTGGGGTGTCAGTAACACCCGAACAGACTTTGCATGCTGACATGAATAAGGAAGTCGACATACAAAAGTAAAAAGTGACACATTAAATTCTCAATTTGGTATCAAAAAGTCAAAAATAAGCTGTTTTTTTGGTCTATTGGGGTTCTTTTCTGAAAAATTGGGAGACCGGGAGATTGCAATGTGCATGAAAATTTTTGGAATTTCCCAATGAAATCGTATGCATAGCTGTTTTATGTAACTATCAACTTTAATAGCATCATAGCATAAGTCGGCTAAGATGGTGGTAGCTGCTGCAGTGCACTGAACCGTAGAGGTCCATTTGGATGGTGTGGTGTATTGAGCAATCACCACCAGAAAGACAAGTTAGGCTTTGGACTACCAAATAGCAAGGGCGCAGATCTGTTTTGAAAAGTAGGGGACATTTTGTGAGACCACACCCAGGGGCGGATCCAGAGATTTTCTGACGGGGAACACAATAAGAAGTTCACGCCATGCCCACCTCAGCCTCACATTGTTGGTGAAAATAAGTGGTATAAAATCAAGCTCTCCTTTTGCCCACTGATAGGTGTTTTTTGTGGCTGCACAAATGTTTTTACCGGTACTTGGAGGGTGGGGTGGGGGGTCTTTATGTGCAGGGAGACTGATGGGTTGGGTTTTTTTCTTTCTATTTGACGTGTTTTTTTTTTTTTTGGTATTCAAGTGGGTGGGAAGAGCCCTAAATTTAGACTATAATTAACTAATTGGTATCTGAATAAAATACGAAAAGTTCTATAATTTTATACACTGTATTTTACACAAAGAATAACTTTGCATTTCTACAGGTTTGTAGGCAGGTGTCATGCATGATTGAGTTTAATATTTTGCAATACAAATCCATGGTAATGGTTGTAGTACTGTACCTTGAAAAGGTCATGGGTATTTCCCAAAAAAAGTTTAATAGGTAATGAAGAAAGAATAATTTGGTGTCTCGGTTATGAGACCAATAAAAGCTGTCATATTGTGGTCACATGACTTGACTTTTCAAATGGAATCAATGTAGCATGTCTTGTCCTAAACTAACACTGAATGCTTTGTGTAAATCATAATGCATTTATGATCTTCATACAATCACTTAAACTCTACAGGCTGAAGCATTCAAGTGCTTTCACTTATCTGGTTCCTGTTAGTTAGCTGTCCTATTCATTGCTTTTTTAAAAACCTTATAATAAAGCCTATAATATGGCTGTGTTCATGCGTTGCTAGCCAGACAAGCTGGTATTGGATGGTATAGTGGTACCTTAGGATGGTAAGGTACAGTATTTAGTGATCTGTAATACTGGCAACTGCACACTAGTACCAGTAATCATGAAAGAGAAACAATCAGGGGAAAGCTTGCCAGCTGAGCCTAGTGACCAGGACCAAGTAGATTCAGATACTGATGATGCTGAAATTAAGGGTGCTAATTCATGTAGGAATCGGGTCAGTATTATTAGAAACAGTAATTGCTGACACTTTTACCTTAAGATAGAATATAATGTAGCTAAAAATAATTTTCTATCTGAAGTGCAGTTTGGTTCTTTGCATTCGGCCTATAATTGCCTTCAACCAATATATATGACCGCCAGTGAAAGATGGGAATGTTGAAAATTTTGGACTTCGGTAAAAATAGTCGTCAACTAGCTCTAGTAGATAGTAATACCGTAATTACATAAGTTATCAAAATTATTTCTTGTGGTATAGCATACTTACATGATTTTAAAAATATCTTTATATTACTGAAGTGTTTTTATCATACCTACATAGTTTAATATGTTGGATATATCAATACATTGCATATTATGCAACTTGGGAAGTATTATGTTGGACTAACATGGAAGGATAAAAACTTGAGTATTGTTGTACATTGTACAGATATTTCAGGCCTTTTTCAACGTTTTGTTAAATGGACCTCCGCAGTGAGGACAGTGCCAGGGATATGCATGTGACCAACAAACACATTTTCATAATGTTTTTGTTTACTTTTAGGTGGGATTTTTCATCCTGGGCTTGATTACATTTCTACCTTACACAGTTGTCAATTGTGCATCAAGAGACATTGCTAAAAAGTAAGTAAGCACTTATACTTACAGATTATGTAACTTTACTTTAAAAACTATCTATTCAGTGTTTTGTTTCTCATGACTGAAGAGAGTTCCATTCCTAAAGTTTATAGAGCAGTTGCGTACCTAGGGGTGCACTTCCCCCCCCCCCATAAAAAAGTGTCCCATTGAAAAAGTCTGAAGCAAAAAACAATCATGCTCTAGTTAAAAAAATTTCACCTCATATTACCTTATTTTGTAACCTAGCATCGCCAAGCACTCAATTATCGACTCAACCTGCTGGATACCCTAATTTGGGTGTGTGAATGCAATAGTGTAAACAAGACTTTTATACCCATTGTTTGTTTATACACTGCTTTTTTACACACATAAACATATTGGAGCCACAGAGTATTTTAATGTATTTGCTTCTATTGTTAAGATTAATGAAAAAAAACCAACTCAAATATTATTATGTCTTTTACTTTATCTAGCTTTGATAAAGAAAACCTTATAGGTACTATATTTGGAGCCAATATTTCTGCCTCAATTATAATGAAATGTAAGTAAAAGTACCTTTTTATTTTTGCTTACTGAAAGCTTCTCTTTCCTAGCTGTCGAGATAACAAAGTACTTTCCTACTGTTTTACCACAAAAGTGTAATTTTTTATACCTCTGTGCTCTACTGCTGGCTTTTAACTGTTGTTAAGATAATAATCATGTGAATGAAGATATACATTGTTTAATTTGGCTGGTGGGGACCCACTGCAGCCATAGTAAGGTGCCTACCTTGATCACTACACTAGGAGACAGTGCCTGTATGGTCTGGTAACTTCACCTACAGATTTAGATAATCAGATGAAAGTGTCTGAAGCTCTGTCCACACTATCAAATTAACAAAAAAACTGATGTATGCCCATATATAGTCATGATGTGCCTATATATGGTCATGTTGTGATGTCATCATGACCATATTTAGGCTTGTGATAGTCTGGACAGGACTTAACCCAAGGACACACAACAGCAGTAGCCATTATGTTTCTACATCTCTTACAAGTGCTCTCCTAGGTTTTGGGTATTTTTGTTGCATTGCATCTCTTTCAACCAGGGGCTGTCCTAGCGGCGGATCCAGTGGGGACAAATGACCCCCCTCCTGTTGTGGACCTCTGGACCCCCGCTTGGACCCCCTGTCAGAGAACTTCCAGCAAGTTTGTTGAGGAAAAATCAAATCTCGAGCACCGAAAGTACAATTTAAGCATGCCTTACTAAGCTGTCAAGTTTTATCGATTAAAAATTGTTTAGTGCTAGCAGTGCTACCGTCATATGTGCGAGGTATTGTCAGTGGTGGCGCAGCTCTTCCCCGACAGAGTGATGGTACTCCCGACGGTAAAGAATCCCATAATTAACATAAAATGTTATTTTTTAATAACAAGATACCCAACAAATTAAAATTTTTCTTCGACCGATGGAGGGGTGGGGGAGATAAGCTTTCCCAATAGGGGGAGCTTAGACCCCTCGTCGAGGAATTCCTGGCACTGCCTCTTTTATAACATTACATGGAAACTGAAACATAAAATTCTGAAAATGTAATTGAAATTGAATTAGAGAAAAGATTTATTAGATCCCGGAAATAAATTCCAACAAATAATAGAAAATGAAAGATAATTGTATTGGGATGATTGCAAGACGATGATTTATATTTTGTTCTTTTTAACTATTGTAATTTATGAGAAATTGGAATTATATTTATCTATTATTAAATTGAAATAGAATGGATTATAATATTAAAATTGAAGGTACATACATATGATTATATTAGTTACATATATCAAGCAAAGATGTAACTTATTTTGTTTTATACTTTTTTTTCAGTACTGAATACATTTGTACTCCTGAGAGTACCATATGGAATTCGTTTTTTTATCAATGGTATTATTATGGGATTAGGTAAGAAATCATATTTTGTTACCAGTGACTATTGAATACCCCAGTACTTACTTATTTTACTGTCCAGTTTAACATCCACAGTTCCCGTCAAATAGGGTTGGACACATTCAAATTGTGTCTCGGTTTGATGACATTTTCTCCATTTAGAGCGGTCCTCTGTTAAAGCAGCAGCAAAGTCTTTAAATGGAATCATATGATCAATTTTTCTTATTGTCCTTTTTGTTATTTCCAGCTTCATTGCATCACTTCATATTCCTGTATTGTAATACCCCTTTTACACTATCAGCAACACTCCGAAGTAAATCCGCTTTTACTTCCCCGTTGTCGATACACCGGGTTTTTAAACACCGGAGTTGGGGTTAGTGTAAATGGGTGAACACCAACGACTCTGGTGTGCTGAACCCGAGTTCAACAAAGCTGAATGTTTTCAGGAGAAGCTTATCCAGGATAGTCCCGTCCACGTCAGAACACACAGTGTAAACATTCCCGACTTTCACAAACTGGGATTTTAATCATCCACTTTCATTTAAATTACTCAATTTTTTTGTAAATAATATAACTATTTGTATATTTTGAACGTATTTAGTTAAACATAAACATAATGTAAGTTATATTTTATTGCTTTGGATTGTATTTTTGTTTAGAAATTAATTCGGTTTTTAGTGTACAAATAAATTAAAATGTTTTTCCCCATCGAAACTAAACTTGATTGCAGACTAATGAGCATGTTTTCCTCAAAAATGTCCATAGAGGGCAGCATTCAACACCGGTGTTCAGCTGGTGTTGGTTGTCAAGTATAAATGGGTGTTACCCAAGGTCATCCCGCAGTCTCTTCATTAAGTAGGTTTTGGCTCTAGTGTCACACCGGTGTTTGTTTTGGCTTGATAGTGTAAAAATGGTGTAAGTGTTTATACTGGTACTTTTGTATTAAACAACATAAATTTTATATCCTCAGTACAGAATCATGATTACTGTATATTCTCGCATATGCAGTTATGGAGCCAGCGGGGGAGGGGGGCATTTGCTCTCCCCACTCCCATAATTCCTACTTTGCTGCTCTCTATAGTCTTGATACTGCATTTAGCTGGCTAAAAATCAAATCTAGGGCTAATCTTCCAAATTTTATTATTTTATAGGCTTTTAAATGTTCATCAAAATCATATTTCCCCACATATAAAATTGCGTTTATTCAGATCATAGTGGTTAGTAGCCTTCACTTCAGTAATACAGACAATCTACACATGAACATAATTAAAAAATCAAAATTTGTGGTGTGCGCAAGACACCCCTGCTTTACTATCGTAATATACTATGTTCAATGGCCATCCATAACTTAGTTGAAGGATTAGGAGTTTATTTAGCCACATATTATTTTGATATTTATATTTTAAAACTTATTTTACATTGTGATGCACATAGAGGTCACGACAATATGCACCATTATTATTATTGTCCTTGTCTTGTCTTACAAGCATATGCGGTATCTTCTTACCAATTTAAAAAAAATAATAATAATAATAATAATTTTATGTTTATAAAAGCTATTCTTTGTTCATTTCTCAAGATGCTTAAATGACGGAAATGTTTAACTTTTGGTTTCAATATGTTGTAACCAATTTTTTAAAGTCACCTTTGCTATTTATAACCTTGAGATCATGTGACCTTTGCAATTTTCCGGATAATCTGAATTTTAGAGAAGTAGAAATGGGGGCATACTATAAAAATTAACATCATTCCTTAACTTTTGTGTTGATTTAAAAAATGTTATTACTAATTGTTTGATGTTCAAATTTGATTTAGACTATGTACTTATCCATATCATATCCTGAATCTGTTGATAATAACAATAATTGTTCTTCCTGTCCTGTGATCTGTATTTATTTCAAAACTCCACGAACATACATGAAGTAACAATGAAAATGCTTTAAATAAGAATTGCCAAGTATTGTTGCAAAAACTAAACTACACTTTATTGAAAACTGATTGGTGGTAGTTAATAGCTTAATTCTTTGTTTATAATTAAATAAAATAAATTCTGCTCTATAGTCACCTCTTTGTCTGGAGTAGTATGTACTTTTAATTGCCAATTTCAATTTGTTAGTGTAAGCCTTTATGTATTTTTGTTAAGTTAATTGTTTAATTTTTTGTTTTTAATTTTGTTTGTTCTTTTAAGATGTACATTGTGGATGCACCACCTTTGTGTGTGCCACCGATATAAAAGTGTAATTTCCAAATAAATACTTACTTACTTAGTTATCATGCAGCTAATAGAAATGTTAAACAGTTGCATTTGTTTAACTTCCTAAAACAAGTCATATGCTCATTATAACTCTAATAGAAAATAAATAACTCAGTTCTCAGTTTTCATTATTGATTTCCTATTATTGGTACTAACTGAAAAGATACATATGGTTAAGAAATTGTAGAACAGTGTTTGCTTATAAATGTGTATCAAGCATATCCCTTCAATGAAAAGAGGCCTGTTAATAGTATAGTAATAGTATATATATCACACTGTCCATTCAAGCAAAAGGCACCACCAAAAATAGATATATACCCTCATAAGTTAATCATTTTAATGGTAATGCTTGTAGACTTGTATAGCGCATAATAGCGCAATTGTCTCTCTGCTCTTTCAACAAATGTCCAATAGAAAGTGAAAAAAAAACCAAAAACAAATAAGATGAAGAAGATACAAAGAAAAAGGAAAACAAAAACCATCAACAAAAGAGAAAACAAACAACTTCTTAAATTATTATTTAATTACTGTGTTTCTCATTATTTTTAGGAGTGTGTGGTTTAGCTTATGCTTCCAAGTTTGCTTTTGCATTAAGCTCAGTCGTAAGTTTTACTTCTTGGTTAATAAAAAGAGAAATTGTAATCTGAGAGCTTTTGAGTGTTCAAACATTTACATAATCCAGTACAGTATACTCAACACAACTAGTATTAGCATTAAAATTTCCTGTTGTTATAGGACTTTGTAGTTCTGTGATACTACAAAAAACCCATGTTCAGCCAAAATGCAAAAATAAGAATATCCTGAGACTATATGTAGATAAAGTAGTCCTACTCCTCCCCGCAATGTTTAAACAAATTATTAGACTTTAATTTTATTTGGGTTTTTCAATTTTTTTTACAGGTGTTTGTAGGTGCTAGTGCAGCTTTTGGGGAGAAGTAAGTAAATGGTTTTTTTTAAATCTCCAATGGTAAAAAACTTCTTCAAGTTTCTTTTAGCAATTAAAATATTTTATTATTTTAATTACAACTAATTTTATAATTTAAATTACATCATTGTATAATTTTTATTTCAACTTGATTTGTATATTATTTGCAACATTTCTATTAATTACTACCTCTATATCAAATTTTGTTGTAAATAATATAATTAATTTATCTTGTAATTATACCGTACTACTGTAGCACCAAAGAAAATAAATATAGAGCAGCTTCGCGATATATTGGAACATCCGGTTGTAATGCATTCTGGGAGAACAGAGAGCAATATTAGCTTGTCCTTGCGATGGCGCTATATGTTATAAGTTAAATAGCCGCTCTGGTTCGTTTGTTTCCTGTAGTTTCTCCACTTCAAATAAGGTCAAATTTTAACCCGCTCGCGGGAGGGTGGATGTACCATTTTTTTTAATGTAAATTGAAGAACTCATTCTTCTACTATAAAGTTCTTTGCTAGCACCACCAAACCTGTTATTAAACTGTTCTTCCTACAATTGGCAAATAAATATAATGCACCTTTCTGCTAAGCCTGGCCCCTTGGATATTTTTGCTAAGGTCCTACAAAACGACAGTGTTAAAAGCGTATGCACACACGGGCGTTTGTGGCACAACATATGCGTTTGTAGGACACGCCCATATTCCTGCCCATATTCTGATTGGTCAGAAGTTTGATTGACACTCTGGAACGGTCCATTATTGTTACAGTTGTTGTTGTTGCTATTAATATCACATCAACTGTTTTTTTCAGCATTGCTCTGGGATATCTATCTCGTTATGACAGTCGGCTGGTGAATGCATGGTCTAGCGGTACAGGGTTTGCTGGTCTAGTGGGTTCAGGACTATACGTTATATTTGGTGAGGACAGTTGTCACAAAATGTACGCCAGTAAAATCAGAATGTGAATGACCAAAATGATATAATGTTATCTCTATTTAATCCCAGGATTTTTAACTGTAGTACAGTATATCTTATGGTTGCATCTTGTCTTTTAGGTTGTGCCGCTATTTTAAAAGGAAAAGAAAAGAACTTAATTCATACACTAGACAAGTAAGTCTGACATTCATATATCTGATTTACATTCACCTGGCCCACATAGTGGATATATTGCTCTGCTACATATGTGAAAGACAAGCCAAACCAGTCACTCTTTGCAAAAAATAAATTTTTAGTTATAATTACAGTAAATTAAAGTTATAAAATGGTAAAAGAATCATTCAAATTCGACATTTTATTATGAAGTTACATGAGTTCAAACATGCAGCTGTATAAATAAATAAATTTGAAGCATTTAACCATCATATTTTACATTCACCAATAAAATTTTATTTTTATTATCTCTTCTATCTGAATATTTTTGGCAAAATTATTTGCTAAATAAGAAAACAAAATTTTATTTTTATTCCGCCCTCCTCTGATGATCTTTAAAAAAATAAGTATGCGAAACAAGGAATAAAAAAAGTCTTGAATAACTGTAAATAATATATAGTTATTCATAAACATACACAAAATAAGTCTGTCTAATAATAATAAAAATAATAACCTACATTGCTGGGGTCTCTCAGCAGGGAATCTGTTCAACTAAACTGGTTCTCTAGGGCTATGATATCACTCAGCTGCAAACGGTTAGCAGGATCCGGATCCTGCTAACTGTTAGCTGCCGTGCGTCCATACGAGAAAATCCCGATCCGAATACCAAAAATATGATGATCGAATCACTGGCCAATAAGAAACTGGAAATTGTAAAAGCGTACGTGTGATTGGTTGATGATAAAAACACACTCAACATGCTAACCGATAGTGCTTGCTAACCGTTAGCGGTATCCGGATACTGCTAACGGTTAGCGCTAACCGATCGGGTGTTCTCACGCAGGTGCTAACGGTTAGCGCTAACGGTTAGCTCCCAATCCGGATACTAGGGCTCTCGTGAGAACCAGGCTTCGATTATCAACTATGCAAATTAGATTTGTCAGCTCTTATTAGCCTCTACTGTTTGTACAGCATTTGCCTTAGCATAGGATAACATAGGGGATCTTTATGTAACAGATATATAAAGTTTAGTGCAATTACAAAGATTTTGAAAATTTTGACTTCCAACATGTTTTGGCAATTATCAGAAACACGATTTGCAAGGAGTGTCTGGTTTGGCTTATCTTTGCCACATATATAATGCCTCACTTTTTAGAAATTTTAAAATGAATGAACCCCCAACGAACGAACGAATACCCCAAGTTTCTTGCGCAGTACCAAAACTAAGCATAAAATCTACACAAGATATCACAAGCAATTTTTTTTTTTGCAAACAATATTTTATGACACAATTTTCCATTTCTGTTTTCCAGATATGCTTTTCTATCAATGGTACCAGCCATTGCACTCTACTGGGTTGCATACCTGTATATCATTCAGCAAGCTGGAAATCCACGAACCCTACGAGAATACCAGGCGTCTGCTACAGAAAACCATAGCGCCATTAACGGCAGGGTGAAGCAGGGCCATAGACCAAGCTTAGATACTACAAATGGTGAGTGTAATTCAATGTCAAATACAAAATGTTCATACAGGAACAGAATGTCATGTATTAGTCCTACTGAAGGGCAGGGTTACTGTAGTCCTATGGTAATGCATTAAGCGGAGTCAAAAGTGGTGTACAGGTATATTAATCGTCTAAAATGTAATGAAGATAGCATACAAGATACTTTTTATAACAACACTTGCATTTTGAATGATGCATAGGTTCATGTGTCTAATGGAAATATACAATTCCATTCAGACTAAAATTATGAAGTGTTTTAAAAGGGCCAATCGCTGGCGGGACTCGCCACATCCAGCGCTAACTAAAGCGATCTCTGTTGATTTAGAGGTACACATTGAGTTTAAATACTGTCACCATGTCATTTTGTTGCAATTTCTGTATGAAATATTTAAACTATTGGACAAAGTAAATCAAGTAGACTATACCACCCAACATCAGTAATCTATATACAAGAGCATCTGAACATCATCAATATAATACAAGATTTTCTAGCAACAATTATATTCTCGTACTCAATGCACATCTAGTATCAGGCGTCTTTCAGTTCTTTTTTGGGGTCCGAAATTATGGGCTGATGTTTCTGATGACCTAAAAAATAAATTCACATTGAATAGTTTTAAATACCACCTTAAGAAGTCCTTGGTCTTGGTATATGGCAATTAATTATCTTTTTCCTTCTCTTCCTTTCATTTCTATTTGAGTCTTTGAAATAACGTGTCTGGGCTTGTGTTTTTTTAAAACGTATACAAAGCTGGATTGGAATTATTATAATTTTAATGGTATATCATTTCTTTGATTCTATTAGTTTAGAAAAAACTAAACAATGGTACCGGCCATTTTTCTATCTTTTTTGTGAAGGTGGATACATCTTAAAGCTCTTGTTGAACTTACAGTAGCCTCCTTCCATACAATGTATTTGTTTCAATTTTTTTTTTTTTTTTTTTTTTTTTTTTTTTTTTGCATTCTTATTGTATATTGTATTACTTTATTGTATGGAAAATAAAAGTATATTTGATTTGATATTTTTACCTTTTAAACCAGTGTATAAATGGTAGTCCTCCCCAACTTGATTTAAATGCAAAGGCTATGCAAATATTCAACATATTTCTTGTGTTCTGTTGGTAGCCATTTTATACCATCAGTGTGACTCAGAAACATCAAGCACAACAACAACAGATACAAGTTTCCTTGAATCTTGGCACGAGCAGATAAGGCCAACGGTACGAAGAACATTCATCTGCCTAAAGAAAATATTATGGCTAGCAGTAAATGTAAGTCTGCAGTTAAATGGTCTATGATAGTGGAGATGTGACTTGGTGGTTAAGGTGCTTGGCTTTCAATTTTAGGTTCCTGGGTTCAAATCATGCAGTGTCGATGGGATGGAGATCTATGTGGTTAAGATACTTTCCTTACAATCTCAGGGTTCTGTGTGTTTGAATCCAACAATGTCTGTGGAGTGGAGGTGTTGCTTATTGGTTAAGATGCTTGCAATCCTAGCGCAATCCCAGACTCAGGATTTAATCTCATGACAACAAAAAGCTTTGATCATGGGCAATTACAAAAAAAATCTGTGCATCGTCTGTGTACTGCTATGACTTTTCCAAAACTGCTTAAACAATTACAGTATACATAATTAATTTTCCATATAAATAGTCTGTGACAATTTTCACTTGAAAACTCCTGGAAAGTGTATCCTGGTGAGACACATTATACACCAATAAATAGAATATTATTCTCTGTATAGGAATAATTACATGTTATTCTTAAAATTATTTTTCTTTCTATAGTTATGTTTGTGTACTTTTTGCGAATACATGATTCGCATATCATCATCTAGGGTACGAAATATTAAAGAGTACGACAAAACCTGCCCCGAGTTGTATGCATCGATGCAACTGTGTTATCAGGTAAAACATTTCAATGCATCATTTTCTTTGGCGAGTCAAGTGGCCGCTAGCTACAGCCTTAACATTGGCGCTGGTTCCAGCTGATCCTGGACCATGGTTCGGTTAGTAGAACAAAGTCTTCTCGGATAAGAACTTTAAATGGAGGTCCAGTGTATACATGTGACTCGTGTGCACTTTAAAGAACCCATTGCATCTTTCGGAAGAGTAGGGGGTTACCCCGATGTTATAGTTCATTTCAGCCCCCGTTGTTGTGGAACGATGTGAACATGTAGGGCCTCTTTACGGCTGCTAGGTAGTCATGGACCACGCCCATACGCAATTCAGCACAATGACGCTGCAAGTTATGGGTTATTCTCCTACCTTTACCTTTACATTTCATGATTACTCATACCCACCATCAATGTTATCATTTTCATCATCACCATTTTTATCAAGGTTACTACTCCAACATATGGTTAAGTATGCACATTTTCAGGTGTTTGATCAACTTTTCTCTGTTTTTTAGGTCGCCTTCTTTGCCTCTTTACGGCTGCTAGGTAGTCATGGACCATGCCCATACGCAATTCAGCTCAATGACGCTGCAAGTTATGGGTTATTCTCCTACCTTTACCTTTCATAATTACTGATACCCACCATCAATGTTATCATCATTTTCATCATCACTATTTTTATCAAGATTACTACTCCAACATATGGTTATTTAGTATGCGAATTTCAGGTGTGTTATCAACTTTTTCTCTCTGTTTTTTAGGCCGCCATGTTTTCCTCTAGGTCATCTGCTCAAATCTTGCCCATTAGAAAAATTGGAATTCTGACATTTATTCAAGTCGTCAACATGTTAGTATGGGTCATTGATATCAAGGTAAGTCGTGATTTAGGAATTGTATGATGTACAAAAATGTTAAGGAAAAGTGAAATGTTACATGGTGCCTAGTGTCTGAGCTGGGCTGAGCACTTGACTGGAGGCTCACTCCACCAGGCATACAGGCTAGATAAAAAGAGACCATTTGAACATTCCTGTTAGCCATGGAACCAACATCCATAGGTTCACAGTCTTTGTTTGTTTGATTGATTGATTGGCCGAAAAGTTTCTTTGAATATAAACAATTTTAATTAAATTATGTTTAACAATATCATTATTTTATTTTCACAGTACAAATATTTGCCAGTGTCAGTGTTGCCTGCTTATATGATAGTAGTGGGTCTACTTGGTGGCGCTGTTTATGTGAATGTGTTTTACATGCTAATGCATGATCCCAAGTATCCTCGAGAGGACCGAGACCTCTGTACAAATATTGCTGCCATCTTTATAACTATGGGTAAGACAGAAGCATGAGAATTGTTGCTAAGTAATGTTAGTTGTTTTTTGTCTTTTTTGTGTTGACTGTAATGATGATGAAGATGATGACAGCAATGATAATGAGAATGATGACAATAATGACAACGATCAGATGATGATGATAAGATGCTGGAGATGGTTGATGGATGGCAGTGGCAATGACAACAAAATAGTAACAAAAAATAAACATCAAAATCTATATTTCCTTGCAGGCATCAGTTTTAGCTGTATAACACTGACGGCTCTCTTCAACTCAGTATTAAAGGAGGAGAAGTCAGGGTTATTTTAAAGTGTTGCAGCATATCAGACGATTTTCCCATCAACCTACCAGTGAGCGAAAATTTGATTTTCTTTTTCTTTTGCTTGAAGTGGAGCAATACAAACAACTACAATGTAAAAAATTCTGTTAAATTATTTTCTTTCCCATTTTACAAAAAGCATTCATAATTAAAATTGCCTAATTTGAGGTATTATCATTTAATTGAAAATTAGAACAAGAAGTATTTCCCACTTTTAACATATGCTTTAATTGTGTAGACCCTAAAATTTGCCAGTAAGAATTTTAGCATTACAAGATATGTAAAATAACAAAAACTTAATTGTTTTCATGTGAGTTTCATTTGAATTTCATTATATTTTTACCCAATTAAAAAAGAAACTGAATGTTTTAATTGAACTTTGCGGGTTATTTTGGATTTTATCTCGGGATAGTATAAAGTATCTTAGAGTAATCTTGTTTATAGAAGTGTCCTACACAAAGCAATAGAGTTGTTTTTTTTTTCAAAGCGTATATAGAGGCCAACTCGCGTAATATAAGACAGCCCATAGGAATTTAAATCGTCCGGTTGTCGTGAGGATATTAAACATGTTCAGTATTCTACGATGTGACTGAGTCTGATGCAGACCTTTTGATTGCACAATTAACATTTATAAAGTTGATTCTCATAAGTATTTTTATATAGCTTAACTAGTAGAAGTGTCAGAGTTTCTCTATTCTAAAGTCACTATCATGTTGAGCCATATCAGTTCAATATGATAAGCAGTACAAACAGCAAAATTAACCTTGTTTTCATGTAAGTATATGAATGCATATCTACAATGCATATCCTAAATAAACAGATTACTATCATCTTTCAAATACATTGTTCAAAATATGACCTAAGCCTTGTCTAGATTATCAAATTGTTGTATACCCATAGTCATGATGTGCCTATATATGGTCATGATGTGCCTATATATGGTCATGATGTGATGTCATCATGACCATATTTAGGCATGTCACATGTTTTTGTCAAATAATATTTGATAATCTGGACATAACTTTACATTGGGCTGAAAACAGTGAAAATAATGGACATTTCTGGAGTGGCAATCAAACTTAACTGACCAATCAGAACAGCGCCAGAAATATGTGTACGTCTCAGAAACACGTGTTGTCCCACAAGCCCACGTGTTCGCGTATGTTGTAACACTGTCGTCTTGTGGGACCTTGGCAACAATATCCAATGGGCGGGGCTTAGCGAAAAGGTCGATTGTGCACAAGTGCTTGTGACTGGTAATTAATGTACCAGATCTACTTAATGCATTTTGATGTAATTTTATATAATCAAGATGAAAGACAGGTGCTTTATATTTTTTAAATAGTATTTTTTTGTAATCATTATGAGCTTTATATTGATTGAAAAATGCTGAGAATACATTAGAGAATTATTTGATATTTTTTTTAATAATTAATTTTTTAGAAGTGCAATTTTGATAAAAATAAAAATATAGACTAGATATCAGTGTTATTATTTACTCAACTATGACCTCAGGCAATGTGGATTAATTTTAGAATTTACAATGTTACTGAATAATGTGTACTTGTGTGCATGTTTTTATATTACTATCTCATTTTTCCATCTCAGATATTTCCTCTTTTAATACTATTTTGTCTGTTGCATGCTTTTAGTAGCTTGATCATATCTTATTAGATTGAATCTATGCTATCAAATATTTTATTCTAATTGGAATGGAATTAGATTTTAATGTTGTATATTTATATATGTTTGTAATACCGTATACGATGTGCTTTTTATAATTAAGTTGAATTTTACTTATATTTTATTACTTTTCTTCATTGATACATCTAGTTACATACAGGTATATATCTGTTTCAATCATGACTTCATTTTATAAACATTCCATTAAAATAGTATTGAATCATGATATAGAGTAGATTACCTATACAGAATATCTAGATTATTATTGAAAATATTGTGTACCGAATAAAGATGAAATCCCACAGTATAGTGGTTATTGTGTTTTTGTTTTACCAGATTGTTAGTGAGAGGGGTCTTGCCCAGGGGATCTAATCTAAGGTCCTGTAGACATTTACTTTTCCTAACCACAAGAAGTTCTGGCAGCTTTGTATCAGCTTGGATACACTTCAACCTCCCTCCCATGTACTGGAGTGTATCCATTCATTTCAACACCCCTTTCCCACTGTAGATGGGTATTTACAAAATAAATATCACAAAATTTGAAGAGACCTGGACTTAAGTTATTATTGTCAGTGGCGTAACAACATAAATTTACTATTAAAGTATCATCAGCAGTAGATATGGCCAGTTTTCAAACGCAACAGTTCTGTTTTCGCTATTCAATTTGTCTTTCAATTTCAGCAAAAATCAGAACTCTGATCACACGTTACTGTAATGACGAATATGTGTTTCAGTTATATCTTTGAAACGATCTTTTCTTAACAATAAAATCGACCACAGCAATGATTCCTAGCAATAAGAGAGGCATGCTTTACTTTCATACACACTGGTTTCCCATAACCAAATATTTCTTGGGTCAATGATTTTACTGAGGTTAAAATTTGAAATATAACAGGCTTTTAAGGTTTGTTTGGCTACCTGGAGTTGGATTTTGATTAGGGTAGATTTTTTTTTTTAGCGAACCTGCTGCCTGCCAATAATGATTATTTCGATTAAAAATAAAATTTTAATTTTGGCCAATTAGCACACCCACTGCAATGGGGAAATGGAAATTTCCAAAAATGAGATATGTACTGTATATTTCTTCCTAATTATATAAATTTAAAGCATTTAACCATCCTGTTACTACGCTGTTTTAAAGATTTAATTTTTTTTTTTGCCTTTTTTATCTTAAAAAAAATAAGTTCGCGAAACAAGTTGTAAGTTGTTATTTTGGAGACCAGTATTCAGGGCTTGTACGAGTTGGGCCGGATTTGTTCCTGGCCATATGGGTCCACTGTTGACCCTTTGAGGGGCCCTGAAAACTGCCGCACGAGAGCGCATATTCCTTGAAAGACAAAGACAAGATATTGACATATTGGGGAGTATTCTGTAAAGATGTAACTAGTATTAAAAAGTGAATTAGCAAATTAAACCTACCAATACTGTACTTCTGTGTGTCACATATGGAGTTGACTTTGTACCTTGCACAAGGCCATAAACAATTGGTCAGCCTCAAATCAAGCTGTCACCCCTAACCTGTTTATTTACACATCCTTCTAATGCTAAGTATCTATCTATGGTAATAGCTTTTTATAGCTAAAATGCGGTTTTTCTACAGAAGCTCTGTGTACTCCCTTTGTTTTATTGTGGATAGTTGAATTTCTGTGTACCGGTACCTGCTAGTTTAATTTGTTGCAAATTTTTGTATTTCTTGTATATTGATGGATTGTATATCTCTGACTTTGTTTAGGTGTTCGTCCTTGCGTTTCTGAATATTTTTTTGTACAGTGCGTTTTTATAAATTGTGAATGAAGAAAACTGTACTGCACTCTTGAATTTTCATCAAAGATGGCTTGTAATAGCCTTGGTATCCTAAGCAGCAAACGTTAAAACAATCATTTACATTTTTTCCTTTTGATATTTCTTTTTATTGTGATAAAGCTTTGAAAATATTACATCTTTGTTAAAATATATATTTTCTAATTTTCTGCCTGAATTAGTACGATAAAATGTTCATCTTTAATAATGAAATTACATGTATACTAAACATAAATGATGCCGATGGAATTATACCATTATCGTTCTGCATTGGTTAACTTATTATTGCATTAATAAATTAAAACTGTCTTTTAGCCCAATCACCAATTTGGGATTAACTGCACACAAACTAAGGGCTTGGATGATCCAATTTTAATTTTTTTTTTTAAATGTACAGCTATTACAAAAGCATGTACAGGAAGTAAAAATGGAAGGCATATGAAGGTTTCAAAAGTGGTAACCTAGCAACACCTAAGCTGGAAACCTAACATCAATACTGGTATGGCTACCAGTAGGTCTTCATAGCAAACAATTATATTCTTTGTTTCAAAAATTATAAACATTCCTTAGTATTGTATTGCACACTTGGAACAACAAATTTAAAAGTTTCTAAAACATGATTAGGAAGACGAATATCTATCAAAAAATGTGCACAAAAATATATAATGCATACCAAAATTACTGCTATAATATATTAACATTTTCATGGAATTTGTATTGATGTACTGTACATACAACCTGTAAGTATTTCCCTGACATATGAAATTCAATGATTTTTTTTCAAGGGTTTTCAAACAAACAATATCTATGTATCCAATTTATACATAAATTTAAATTTCCAATTTAAATATAAAGATACTGTTTACTGACTTACATCATTCCTTTAAAATAATCATGATTCAAACTGGAATGAGAGTCTCAGCTGATAGGAGAGGTATAAACACTTCTTTGGCATCAAAATCAAGCATTTTTGCCTTAAATTGCCATTAAAAAAGAGAAAAACATATTTTGATATTTGAAAATAAAACTGTGTGACTATTGTATACAGTACACATTTTAAATATCAAGCACAACGATGGAAAATGATGATGATGAAAATGATAACGATTCTGATAATGATTTTGGCGATAATAAAGATGATGATAAAATGATGTTTACGATGATGGTAAGGATACACTTAACATGCTCACATTAATAAAATCACTGAAATCTTTAAACTTTTATATTCAACAATAATAAATTTTACCTATTCAGCCTATTTCAAACAGAAATTTGAAAGCTTGTTTGGCCGACAGGGTACCAGAAACAGCTACAGTGAAGCACCAGTACTCATCGTGGATGCATAATTAGTTGTACTCAACACAGGCCTCCTCCACCGTCAGTGTGTTTCTAGTTATTTATACAATTCACCATTACCATTATTATTATATAATTTCTGTATGAAGCGCATAGGGGCAATATGCACTATGCGCTATATAAATATAACATTATCATTATTATTATTACCAAACTAGATTTAAACTCGTCACTAAGGATGAGTTAAGTGATCCGCTTGTCAGGCAAAAGAAATCTCTCTGTGCTTAAAAGGTATGAATTATGGGAAACTACCATAGCCAGGATTTTCAAACAGTGCATGACAATATCAAGTCTGTCGCTCTCTCTCGGGTTCTGGAAAAATTTTAGAAATAAAATGGTAGGGGATGGGTCAGAAAAACATTCATTTTGACCATGGTGACCTCATCAAAATTAAAAAATGAAGGGACACTTCAGAAAGAAAATTGTCTCACGATAACATACTCACAGGTGGGAGACAATTGATCAAATGAGTGTAAAAATAATGATGTCAAATAAAAATTAAGTTTCTATGATTGTTGGTAGCAGTCTAAATGGATCGTCATCAAAAACAAACCACTGCATGTGCATTGTCCTTCATAGAAATTCGGTTTTTTGAATTCAGATAGCAATATGACAACGTCACAATATCCAATCAGCATAATGATATATAAAATCATATCTACAGCTCGTGCTTTCAGAATATGTAATAAAAATTGGGGGTCACCTTTCATCTTAAGGAGCTATAACTGATTAAAAATAGGCAAAATTTTAAGTATATATAAATTTTGATGCACGCGTACACACATGTTAAGACGCGCGAACGGAAAATTAAAGTACATGACATTCAACCTTGACCTGAAGTTTATGCCCACTGAATATGATTCAGAAATGACGAATGGTTAAGATGATATGAGGTCATAACTTGTCTAACATTGCTTCTATACTATTTTCATATCTAATGATAATTACGGGTTGATTTAAATTGAGTATATTTTTTGTGTTTTTCTAAGAATTGGTCTAAAAACATATCCCATTTTTTTTGCCAGAGTTGTGTCAATTCCATTTTATGGTTGTCAGAAAGTGCTGAATACCTGAAAGGAAATAGACAATATAATTAAAAAATACAGTTACCATAATAAGGCTTGCAAGGAAATTAGATTTGGTATGAAAGTGAGAATGAAAAGAAAGTTTTCACTCAAGTATCACTCAAGATATTCCAGGGTCCCAAGTTGCAAGACACTTCTGGGAGTTGTGGTTTAATTAGCTTTCTTAACAAATCTAATTGTATTTTGCTATGTGTTGATCCAAATTGATAACTAATGCTGGGCACTCACTGCAATGTACGACGAATCCAACTCCACTCCCTGTGGGTGACAGACGACGCAACGCCGTCTGCTCATTGTCGGTAACAGTCTGAACGGATCATCATTAAAAACGATCTGCTGCGCATGTATCCTCGCGCTGAGTTCTTTATGAAATTGCGTCAGCCAACGAGCGTCGTGAGCAGTAAGTGCCCGTCTTAACACAGGGACACAAATGATAATGCAGTAGTAACAAATTGTAAATATTAGGAATTTGCAAAAGATGGGTTTGTTTCCAAGGTGAATTTGTTTGCTTGCGGGAACGCACAAGGCAGTCGAGATTACCAAAGAATTTCTGTTACTAGTGGGAAAAATTGGAACCCATGACATTCTGTTTTTAATTTCCTTTAGAACAAATTTTTTGAAATATATCAATGTAAATCAATTGATTGATTGATTGACTTGTCAACTTAAGGACATAAGAAGAAAGCATCAGTCTTTACTACTATGCTATACTCTGCTGTATGAAAAAAATACTAAAATTTTGACAGTTGATAATGATGATTATGATATTGATGATGATGATTATAACAAATATATTTACTACATTTAATGATGATGATGCTGATAATATAGTGATGGAGATCATCTTCATCATCATCATCAATGATGGTAATAATGTTGATACTATTTAAGTTGACAGACTTACTTTATAGAATTAAGTGCAAGTTTTTTCAAAGTTCTAAGATCCGCCCTTTCTCCACCCAATGCCATGAAAGCCTCGTAGAAATCGTAAGAAAGGCCTTTAGCACCCCAAATAACTGGATCATCTGAGCTGATAACAACAGGAAAATCATTGGCGAGAAGGTAAGTTGCAGGGTGGTTTCGCAGATCATCCACCAGCTTAAGAACCTTTGAATTTAAATAAAAACAATAAAAAATTCTATATATTGGAAATAATCTATTTTTATGAACTTTTAATTTTGCAGATGTGACATATCAAAATTACAATCTTCAATTAACCCAACCCACTAGCAGTACTAAGTAACATGTTCTCTCACCTGATTGGATATTGGATTGACTTCTATTGCAATGTCTCGTTTCTTCAGTTCATCTAGAACACCCGGATGTTTCAGAATAGCGAATCCATGTCCAATACGAGACGTATTCAACAGGATGGCATCAATAAGGTTTTCATCAATGCTTGTACCTTGCCAATCTGCAAAACAATAAATGCGGATAATATTTTAAAAAGTTTTTTTTTGTAAATATTATCTTTGTCCACATGATAGTGTGTGGTAGTGTTGCTTTAGTGGGAGGGGGTCGGGGTGAAAGTATAGACATTCTGTTTTTTGAAGCCACTTGAAATGTCTAAAAATATTTAAAGTTGAAATACAAATACTGAGATTACAGGTCTTAACATTGTGGTCAAACTGCACAAGTTTTACCATACTAAACCCTACAATCTTCCAATTCCAAATCCCAAGAACTCTGGCAGTTGGTGTAGGGGGCTATGTGATTGTAATTGTAGATTGGGATGTTGACACTGTATTATGTGAGTAAACCAAACAGAGCTGAACTATCCTAAATCTCATAACAACCACTATTTCTTGTGTGGAGGCCCTACGCAGCCCGTTGGCTTGTACTCCCTATTTTACTTTTTGGACTTAGGGTGTGTGGTTCAGGTCAGTCGATCACCTGATGTAGGATTCAGAATGGTTTCAACAGCCACATGAACATTAATGTGGCTTCACTCATAATTATCACATTAAGAAACGGGGATGCTACATTAATACAAAGAACACATTAACAGTTACTATGTTAACTTTTAATGTATCCCTGTCCCATGTTTTCTTATTGTTATTTTGTTTTCTTTATATTTTAATGAATTGAGAATAGACAAATGAATAAAACTACATTAAATACATTACTAGGCATACCTGTTTCACCTGCATGAAAGAAATATGGCAATTTGACATTTTGGTTGACTGGTAGCAGTAGCTGGTTGATGAATTTATTCAAAGAATAGCCAACATCTTCTTCACCAACCAGATCAAAGCCAATCATAGTGTCAGGAAATTTCTTAATTAGGTCCATTGCTAATGAAACAGCATCCTTAACCTTGTCTTCAGATACAAATCTAAAATGAATGTATAGTTGTTTCATTCATTCCATATGTTTTGCATACAAATACATTTACTTACTTATGCTTAACCAAATTTTCAAAAAATTGTTGTATGCCCACATATAGTCATGATGTGCCTATATATGGTCATGATGTGATGTCATCATGACCATATTTAGGCATGTCACATGGTTTTGTCAGATAAAATTTGATAGTCTGGATAGGACATTATAAATGTAGATGAAAGCAATGTATATGTGTATTATTTTCAGGCCCCTCAGTTATGCATTATTGCACATACATACATATATATATATACATACATATATATATACATACATAATACACATATACATTGCTTTCATCTACATTTATAATGTCCTATCCAGACTATCAAATTTTATCTGACATATATATATATATATAAGCTAATATGTTAAGTAATTAATAAATAGAGAATAATTCTACCATTCAGAAAAATGTCTTGCATTCCATAATGCACAACTAGGCTTAGATGTCAGCTCCAATTCACTTAATTGTTTTTTAACTGCTTTCACTTTCCTAAGTTCAATATTGCAATATCCTGAAGTTTAATTTCATTATATAATGTTACTAATGCTCTTGATCCTATTTTGAGCCACAAAATTCAACAGGGAAATCTGGTGTTAATAAACAAAACTGTATTTTTAAGAAATACCTTAAAGACGTGTAGATTATTTTTGCATCATAAAAATCTGGATGAGTGATCTTGTATCGGTGGATGAAATCTTGAAACGCCTTCATGGTGTCTAACTGGCTGCTGACGCTTCCATCCATATGTCTTATCTACAATTTATACAAACGAAACATTACTAAAATAAAATACACATCAAAAAACTGTATGAACGCAATACTGCCCCACCATGACAAAAGGAAGTAACTGACAATTTTTCGAGTTTTTTTAGTCACTATCAAAGAACTAATAATTTGTACATATTGATATATTTGAGTATGTTCAAATCCCACTCATTAACAAGTAATTAGCAACACAAAAAGGAAGTAAGAGACTAAAAATACAGTAAAAACCACCAGAAAAGGAAGCAGGGGACAAACTCAACATGCTCCATATTCCTTAATTACTCAAAGCAATGCAAACATCATTGCTTCCTTTTGTCATGGTGGGGCAGAATAGTGCTCAATTGCAATAATTACAATTGAGCACTGTTGTGTTCTATCTAATTATTAGTTAATTGGGTGCATCTTGGTTTTTAAATGCTGCTTTTTTTTCTTTTCCTTTTTAATATGTATTAATTTTGATAACTTTTTAATTGTGCAATTTGGACCCCATTGGAAATGGGCTGGATTCCCGGCCTAATGGGTGTTCCATATGCTCGTTGTATTTGATTATTGTAAAAAATTCCTATATTGTATTTCTATATTTTATATTTTATATATGAGCATCGAATAAATTCAATTCAATTCAATTCAACATACTCGATGTAAATCAAGAAATGGATTTAGCTTTTAAAATATGTTTGTGAACAATCTAATTAATTCCCAAGCCACAACAGTCAATTAAGAATTGATGCTGGTTATACACACAGAATATTAGTAAACTGTTGATACAATAATACTTTATGTAAACCAGCTATTAGGTATTCAGTATTTAACATATGTTTGCAAAGAAAGTCCATAATCCTCATTTCATGAGGGTCAATCAATCATTGTTGCTGGTAATACCTCCAAGCTTGTTTATGGTCTAGATAACCAGACAATGATATAAATATTTTAAAATATACATATTATGTAATTCATATTTTGAAAACGGCATAGGTAATCACAACTCCACTCCTAAATTAGAATATCATTTTTTTTTGTTGCGATTTTATACAAACTGTACATAAGCCTAAATTATGCGAATAGAAACATGTAGTTAAGGTGCTTGTCTTCCAATCCCAGGGTCCTGGGTTCAAATCTTGTGATGGCACAGAATTTGTATGTCTTGACTTTAAAGCCTCTACTTCCTATCTCTCATAATGAGACTTAAAAGGATAACATTACCGGTGAGAGTAGGGTTCTGATCTCCATGTACTGAACGTTGTCGTCTTCAAATTCTGTGAATGCTTGATTGAAGTAGCTATCAAACGCTGTTGAGGTAAAAAGAAGGTCTCCAACAGCGCTCAATGCAGCCTGGAATTTTGCCCAGGAGGCATTGCCATTGGGATACGCTTTAATTGGATCATCCACTACCATTGATAGTGTCTGCATTAGCCTGAAGATGAAAAGAATACGTCTGTTAATAGTATACAATATTAACCATAAAATTGGAAACTATTTTATAACAATTTATTTTACAACAAAATAATAATTAAAAATAAATAAATAAATGAAATAAAATATTTCCCTATACAGCATCAGGAATCCCAAGTCTTCTGAAAATCGGCAGTGGTGTAACACCTATGAGCTCTCAGGGGGGTGGGGGCAACTATGAAGAGATTCAATGTGAAACCACCTCACCACAAAATAAAAGTGACACATAGAAAGCAGATAGGGAAGAGAAACTAATTCATATTTGATACTTTGCTAATATATTTATAAAGTATTAATGTCTATTTTATATTGCTATTGTAATTGTCTATTAATAAATAATTAAGTTATTTAAAACATTCTTTTCTATCCTTGGAAATTTAAGTGAAAGTTTTTTTTTTACAATGTACAGATGCATATGCTTATCTCTGCCTTTGTAATACTTTTGCATGTAATTAATTAAAAAAAAAAACACTCACATTTCATCAAACTCCTCTTGGTTTTCTTTGCGAGCTTCGGAAACAAGCTTCCAGTTTTCAGTACAATCCAAATTTGGAGGCGGAGTACTGGTTGAGAAATTAAAATGAATTGAATTTGGAATTTTTTTAGCAGTATTATTAATTTTACAGAAATACAAATCTGGAAGGTAGGTTAAGTTTTTCACTACCCATGTTATATTGGACAATGACATCTCATGAATATGCAAAGCAGCACCTGCAATACAAAAAAATAAATAAATAAAATAAGCATTAATTAACATTAATTTAAAATATTATGTTATATTTAATATTTTTCTCTGTGTCAGATGCCACAGGCCATCGGCTCTTGCTCTCCCTTTTGGAAAATCAAAATAAAAAAGAAAAAAAGAAAAAGAAAGAAAAATTTAAAAAAATATCGCCCAAAAGACCTCTGAGGAGTCTGAACACAGAAATGTTTAGCAGGGGCATGCGCCAGACCCCCTAGGGCATTGATATCTCGATCGGTCCCAATTTCGGGCCGTCTTCCGCCCCCCCCCCTCCATTCTTTTGGAGATCTCTGGATCCTCCCCTGGTTATAACTAACAGTTACCTTTTGGCATTTCTCTGATAATTTGAAATACTTGACTAGCTTCGATGTCCTTTTTTGCAGTCATGAAAGACCTGGATGGAGGAAAATTATTTAACTTCATCGACGACTGGAATTCCATTTCCTTGAAGTGCATAAGAGTTGCGTTGACAATAGTTTCTTTGTCATTTAGATCAATATCCCAGCCTGTCATCTTAGCTGCTTCTGCTTTGAGAAAACGACTTCTCATTGCTTCATACTGCGATGGGCTGATTGAAGCTGAAACTGTATTGGTAATAAATCGAAGAAATAAGAAAATCGTAATACTCTCAACAAGCAACATTGTGGTGGACGTAACTGCCCCAGGCCAAAGTCTGTTCTAACTATCGGTACCGTGTGAACTCTAAGTAAAGTAGGCTACGTATATACACAGTTTATTTGTAATGCTAACTCCAAATAAGTACTGCAAAATCCTATTTACAGTATTATATCGCTGGCCTTGAATACTGTATTCACTTCCGTGGCTTCATTTTCGTTTCTGAGACCATTTATTTCTTCCTGGAATACACCTGGAACTGCGAATGTAACTGCTGCACTATACTGAATGTTTTTCTCTTGATGGGATGAGTGGCGCTATTTAATTTTCGCTTTTGTTTGGGTAGAGAATTTTTTCACATGGACTGGATTGCTATGGATATTAATATTCATGTTGACCTTTCTGACGACAGCTGATATGATAAGATACTGGCTATGTAATAATGACAAGATTCTATTTCTATTACCCTTTATTTCATTACATTATTATAAGAGAATAAACACATTATTTTACCTACAAATTGAGCAAGATTTGACAATCATTGTCAAATTCATTCTCATGGTATATTTATTCAAAAATTACAATACAAATTGTAAATTACTTCAGTAAATAACTGATGAATTTGAGAATAGGCCTCGACTTAACTTGTGAAGGTGAAATAGTACTTTTTAGGTATCATTCATTGAATATTGCAGGACAGGATTTGCGATTACCTAACCTAAAATTACAGAGAACATTCTCTCTCCGGGCCGAAAGTAGGCTATAAGTAATTTTTTTCGAAGACTAACAATTAATCCACTTTTTATTCTCCGGGTAATAAATATTCCACATATGGGACATTCACATTTGTCTTGCTCGGCATGCTACTGATTGGCAAAGTCTAATAAATGTAGTTGCAATATATTTTATAGTCACAAATCACAAAAAAAATTTATTTAATCCTACAAATAATGTTGTCATTATTAGGCCAAATAAAAACAAATTATTTGGTCACGCCGGATTGACCTAAATTTTACGAAATTTAGGGTCGGCATTTTAGTCTTTTTTTTTTTTCTTTTTTTTTTTGACAACGAACAATATTTCTTTATGAGCAAATAAGGCTGGAATAGTTTTGGCCAGACTAGGGGGCCAAGGCTAGCATACTTGGCTGTGTGGTACGGGATGCGAATCCAAAATTGTTGTATTGTATTTTCTACTTTTTATGTGTAAACACATAATTATTTGGTTGTAACAAAAAAAAAATAAATTAAAAAAAAAAAGTTTTCCTACCAACCCACCCAATTTTGTAATTTTCCCAAAACGTGGCCAACACAAGTTTTTTTGGGGTTTTTTTTTTTTTTTTTTTTTGTGGTCTTTCTGTGATATTACGGAGCCCCTAACGGGACATGGTTAGAAAAAATATTAAACTATTTCGAGGGGACGAAATATTATTTCGAGGGAACGAAATAATATTTCGTTCGAAGTACCGTTACAAGATCGCTCTTGTCATCATCATCTCAGCAAGTCAGAGGTCACCCAGTTCATGAATATTAATGATATAGCAATTCAGTCTGGCGTAAAAAGTCTCTACCTTTTTGTTCGTCACGCACCGTGCAGACTCGACTCCAGACACCACCGGCGGCGAGAAAACGAGGAAAGATGAATGTTTAGAAAATTCGGCCGAAAGGAAGCACTTAATTTTGGTCAATGAATGTATTGATCTGCAAGTGTTTCGGTCTTAGGTGATATGGCTAACGATACAAAAAAGGGAAGAGCCTCTTTGGTAGAAATACAAACTTGGTGGAAAGTGCCAACAATTGCTCATTTTTGTTCCTTATTTAGAGCTAAGTTTGGGTTGCCGGATTTTGAGATAGAGGTGAGGAAGAGCGATATCCACTCATTCATACATGTTTAGCTGTTGGCCTAGGGCCTAAGCTAGCTGGGCCTAGGCCTAGCTAGAGGAGTCCAGCTTATCAACATTTATGTATCTTACTGTTACAGATGATGTAGTTATGGGGGTAGAGTATATATATTCTTAATTGGGTTATTATTATAGGCCAAGCCAAGCTTTTGTTTGTTGTTACTGACTGTTGTTAGGCCTTAGGTTTCAGATGAATTAATAAATAGGCCAGGCCTATATAGCCTACATGAACTTGAACTGCATTGCCTTGGACTTGTTGACTGAGCAATAGCCTACAAGCATGCAGATAGCTATGACCTTTCTTGGGGCCATTACTCGCCGTCAGACCTGTCCTTCATTTTCCACAAGTGAATATATAGGCTAGGTATCGATATGTACAACGACGTACGCATCCATGAGAACGGATTCACTTTCTGTGACTCGGGGCCCTACGGCATTTTAGAATTGAGACGACAACGAAAACTCAACGTTGGGATGCGCAGATGACTTTATGTAAAGTAATTACATTCTAGTTCCTACTGCCTTCATACAATCGCAAGCTCCCTATTAATGTTATTATTAAGCAGAGAACTTTGCTCAAAATATGTTAAGTGTTGATGCGATATCACTCAGTGATACAAAAACTGCTGCACAGTGGTTTTTCCATGCAGTTATTTTGCTGTTTCATTTCATTTTTCTAATAGTAATACAATTGAAAGAAATAAAAGTTGAGGTTGCTGATATGAAACCTGTTATCAAACCATGTCAATACTCACAGAACTCATAAAATAAAAATAAGATTGGTGCTAAAATGTGCTTTCGCACTTCTAAGAATGTTTGAAATGACCAATGCAATAAAATTTAAGACTTGCAGAAAAGATTTGATTGTTCTAGAATTAATGTTTCCATCTTTTATTTATTTGCAAAACAGGAATTGGAAGAGGCCTTAGTTTCTGATACCCAAGATGACCCTAACGATTTCCTCAAGAATCTTCTGGCAAGAATCCTTTTCGGATGTTACGGACGAAAGGACATCAAGTAAGGCTTGTCTTTATAAAAAATTGCGGTTATGTGTGATCAATGTTGATAAGATCAATCCATGATGTTACTTCCATTAGTTTCGTTTACAGTCATTTAGAGGGCATTTATTCGAGGAAAAAATATATATACCTGTATATGGAGGGGCATTTTTTCAAAGTGGCATTTATTCAAAGGCATTTATTGGAATACATACAGTATATGAAATAAGGGTTACAGTTGAATGTTTGAATTTTTTCACAGCATCTTATATACTTACATTCAAAGTAGGCCTACCTGTAGCTATGCAACAATATTAATCTAATCAATTCTTGCTTTTAGCTCTTCAAATTATGACAAGTACCTTCGTGACATAATGAAACATCGTTGGGAGATGGAGGAATCGCGTGTGAACCCTTTAAACAGCGAAGACACCACATATCATTCCTTACCAACACTAAGCAAAGTAGAACTTTTACATGCCTTGTGTGATTATAGACTCGATGCTGAGGATGTCTCGGATTTATTGAAGGTACATAAAAATGGGTTCAATCAGTTCATAAAACTTTTGGTTGTTAGGTCAATAGCTATCAGACATTCCTTAATATTCAAATTATTATTCTTTAACTACCAGGCAACATTAGCCCCAAACATGAATATGTCTTGGTTGTTGAATCATAAGCTTTCAGACATTGATATATTCATATTATTATAGGCCCCTATTGCTATGTTAACATTAGCCCCAAACATGAATAAGTTAATGTGTCAATCATGTTGACAAGGTATTAATTACCATTAACATTTTTAATTTACCAACAATCATGATGGTTGTTGTTGTTAAAGATATTCTTTTTATTTTATGTTTCAGGGTACCGTTGGTGAGCATATGAGGATTGAACCACTTGGCTCTGACAGCGAGGGCGCCAAATATTGGTATTTTTACGGAACACGGCTATATAAGGAAACCAAAAAGTTGACAAAAGCAGAAAAAGAGGAATTACGAAAAAAGAGGTAATAATTCAAATTAAAATTTACTTTGTACTAAAACTATATATCTTGAAACTAATCATTTTGGAACCTTATGAGGATGGTATGAGGTGTTGTTTAATTTGAAATTTAATCAATACATGTTGTATTGTAAAAAAGAATTTTTTTTGCCCAATGTGTCTAGGGAAAAGGAAAAACGTAAGAAGAGACGAGAAAAGGCAAAAGAAAGAGCAAAAGAGAAAGAAAAACTAAAAAAAATTAAGTTGGCCAAGAAGAATGCTGGTGACCAGGCTTTGGAGGTAGACCAAAATGACAGCTGTACGGAAGAAAACAGCCAAGACACACCGACCACTAGCACGACCGTGTCCAGTGAAAGTGATAGTGATGATGATTTGGAGCCACCTCGTTGGCATCTTGTTTGTGACACGCAGGATGACTGGGAGATCCTGGCTCAGAAGTTTAAGAAGACGAAGAGCAAAAACGAGAAAGAACTCTATCGAGCACTTGCTGATGACTTCCTACCTGTAATGGTTGATCTCTATAATCAAAAGGTATTTAATTTGTAGTCTGTCTGCAATCATGAAAAGGTGAATAGACCTTATATCCTGGTTTTTATGCTGAGTATATAGTGTGAATATAATTTATAGTAGGCAGTACAGTGAATGGGATGAGTAGTGGTGTGAATGGGATGCAAGAGTATTAGTGTGAATGAGATCTATGAGTAGTAGTGAAAATGGGATCCATGAGTAGTGGTGTAAATGGGATTTATGAATAGTAGTGTGAATGGGATCTATGAGTAGTAGTGTAAATGGGATCTATGAATAGTAGTGTGAATGGGATCTATGAGTAGTAGTGTGAATGTGATCCATGAGTATTAAGTGTAAATCAGATTCATTGGGTACTAGTATGAATGATATTCATGAGTATTTGTATGAGATTTATCAGTTAATTAGTTATTTTGCAAACATTATTGTCTTTATCAGGAAAAAGCTTTGCGTAAGAAGTTGTTAGAAATGGCCCCTAGGAGGACATCGGGCCGCATCCAAGAAAAGATGCAGCGGAGAACTGAGGAGGTGATGTACAGTTGCACTATTTGGCCATCCACATATCTCCTTGTACTTTCACATCACTGCTGTACTGTCTATATACCTTTCTGTGAACCCTGTTGTCTATACAGTTGAACTTGAATTGTCAAATCTAAAATGGCATTGAAAAATCATTTGACTTAAATAAAATTTGACTTACAGATCACTAATTAATGGAAAACACAACAGTTTGGCATGTAAAATAAGATCAACTTAGAAATTATTCGAGTTAGGAGTGAGATTCTCATTGGAGTGAGATTATGGGGATAATGGTTTGTCTTCCTGTCTGTTGCCCAGGGACACGAAAACAGGCATTGTAGGATAATCCAACACCAAGGGTGGTGGGTAGAGGGTGAGGGGATGCAGTTGTCACCGGCAACTGCTCAAATCTATTTTACCTTTACATCCCTGTGGTAAAGGGAATTAGGATATGTTGCCAGCTATCAAATTCTAATTTATATTTTGGTGGATATTCACAATTTTAGGATGATTACATTGAGGGTTATTCTGACACTGAAGGACACCAAGAGGAGGATAAGTTCAGCTGCAATGAGAGGCGTCACAGAAATCGACTGCAGCAAAAAGAATTGCAAATTTTAGAAGAGCAGGAAGCAAAGAGGAGGAAAGAAGAAGAGGAAGAAAAAGCTAAGAAAGCAAAAGAAGGTAAATATAATATAAATTAAAATAGTTTTGTTTTAATTTATTCTTTTGATCTTAAGTTTCCTCTGATTTTTATTGTAATTTTGTACTCACTGGTGTTGTCTCTTATTCCAACACTGTCTAGGCTTTTGTTTGTCTACTTCCTTTTGTGAAATGAATTGATTTTAAATAAAACAAAAAATATGTACAAAGGAGAAAATGTATTGGTTTCTGAAAAGTACATTCCTGCATAATTCATAAGCAAATTGTGAATTTTGGTAATATGAATCTACACCAGAAAGTTCTCTACATATCTTTTCAACAAAATTACCCATTATTGTATAAACCTGTAGTTTGAAATCAATTTTTTAAACACCATTATTGTTTTCTAAAAAGATCGAGCAAAACGTGTGCAGTTGCGAGAGGAAAGAGCCCGACTTATAGCCGAGGGTAAGACGATACCGAAGGAACTAATGACCATACCTCAAGCTCCTTCTGTGTCGCCAACACCAAAACCAAAGAAACCAAAATTTTCTGGGGTTCGAGATGATGAATTTGATTCTCTGTACATAAGCATGCATAAAGGTTTGTTTTAATTTGTAATTTGTAATGTTTTTTAATCTATGATTATATTTATTTCATCAAATTATTTCATGTATAGCATAATATCTCTGTGCTTATAGTTAGTTTTATGAACAATTATGTTGTGATTGTTGGAATATCTTTACTCTGGTGTATAACACCCACATTGGGTATTTCATTTAATTAATATACGGTAAAATATTATTATTATGTTAAGTGTTAACATATATAATGTAAATGTACTTTGTGTTATTGTAGTTAATACATTATTGTAAAGTTTATATTATTTGTTCCTTTTCGATTCTTTTTATTCCTGTTAATAACTATCTTGAGGTTTTCTCTTTTTATTGATTCAATAAAAGAAAATATAATTTACCCACATACTATGTTTCGCAAAAATGATCCAAGAAGAAAATCTCAAGATAAATTATAGGCCTACTATTGGATCCAAGTGAAATTATTTCAAGATATTCTTGGTATGTTTAGTTCTAGTCTCCCCAGAGTTGGGTCTCAGTTGATCAGCATTTGCTGAACAGACACAAAAAAGAATGTTAAAATATCTAAATATATGAAATGTAAATACACTTTCTTATTTTGTCATAGTCCTTGATGCTGTCAAACGCCATTCCAATTCCTGGCCATTCCTGGAACCTGTAAATGAGGAGTATGCCCCGAAATACCTTGAATATATCGAGAAGCCGATGGACCTTGGGACGATGGAGGAAAAGCTGGACAAAAAGCAGTATTCAAGCAAGTCTGAGGTTGGTCACCTGACCTTTCCACTAAGCCCCGCCCCTTGGATATTGTTGCTAAGGTCCCACAAGGCGGCAGTGTTAAAACATACGCAAACACGTGCGTTTGTGGGACAACACGTGTTTGTGAGATGCGCGCGCATTCCTAGTGCTGTTCTGATTGGTCAGTTGCTAAGTTTGATTGACACTCCGGAAAGGTCTATTGTTAAGCAGGATGCTTGCTGCACCTGGCGGTCGTAGGCCGACACAGTTCTATGGAGAACGCAACTCCACAACGCGTGCGCAACTGATCATTATTAATGACGATCCGTTCAGACTGTCGCTAACAATCAGCAGACGGCGTTGCGTCGTTTAACGCTTACAGGGAGCGGAGTTATATTAGTCAGCCGACAGTCGTACAACGCAGTGAGTACCCGGCTTTAAGCTCACCGAGAGACGCTTTGGCTCGCAAGATTATGTAGTATAACCTAGTGACTAATTTATAATCATTAATTATTCTTTCTTTTAGTTTGTTGATGACATGCATCTGATGTTTGAAAACTGTGAAACATACAATGGATCTGAAAGTGGTAAGGATGAATAATTAAATACAATAACATGTATGAAAAACACAATTAAATACAGTTAAGTGCATTTTAGCCAGCCAGCAGCATTGGCATACAGTTCTATGATCATATCTCTTGCTGGGACAAATTTTGAGGTATTTCATTTCATTTATTTTGTCTCAATAAAATACATAAAAAACAACAACCGGTTGCAATACAACAAAATAAAAGCATAAAAAATCAGGCCGAGACAGGATTCCTAAAAGTGTGAACCAAATCACTATCATGTAGGTCTCCTAATGCACTATTCCGATTACACATAAAATAATAATGAGCAATTGAAATAATACTTAAAATCTGTAAAATTTGCCTTAACAATAAATATATATATAGAAATTGTACAGCCATCAGTAGCCTTAATGTGCTGTACCAGTGTTTTATTTTCACAATGTTTAACTAAAGTGAACTAAAACTTCTGTAGATACTGATGATTTTTTTCCAATGAAGGACATCATTGCTCCCCATCTCACTGTTAAATTAATGTTAAACAAGACAACTATAAGTTAGGTCTAGTAATAGTGCCAAAACACACAGGCCTCTGTAGAAAATGCAGTGTCCACAAATTTAATGGTAATTCATTATGCGACTGTTATTTTTAGCCCATCATTGACAATGTATCTTGACACAAAATAAAGACATACACTTGTATATTATGTTGTTCTTTTCTTTCAGAGTACACTGAAATGGCTCGAACTCTGGAAGTTGTATTTACAAAAATGATGCTAAGATGTTTCCCTGAAGATGATATTGATTTCTTTGATGATGAATTTTTTATGAGTGAAAATAGTGAACCAAGGAAATCAAGTCGTTCCTCAAGAACCCGCAAAACTGTAGAGGAGCTTGATAAAAAGGTGTTTGGATCATTTCGTGAAGACACTTCTGAAGAAAGTGAATCTGAAGATGATAATTACTTTCCATCTGAGAAGAAATTTAAAGGCAAGGCCAAAAGCCCTAAAAAGCGTCCCCAACGAATGCCACGTGTAAATTATGCCATGGATGGCGAAGAAAGTTCTCGAGACGACTTAAGTAGAGCATATGCATTAAGGAATTTTTATGGCAATCGTGGTATGTTCAATGCGGATCCAACATATGGAGTAACCTGTAGCCATATGAGTGTGATGCGCGTTGTTGATGGGAAGATTGTTGAAGAACGAGGACCGTTAATGCCTGTGACTCAATCAGCAAGTACAAAGGATGTTACCCAATTGGAAGATGAGGATGAGAAGAGAAAAAATCAAGTGGCTAGTCAGTCTTCAGTTGCAGTTTCAAAAACCGAAGGAGTGGAAACTAAAAAAGAGGATAAAAATGGACAATCAGTGAAGAAAGATCCAGAAGTATATGAGGATCACAGTTCATTGAAAAACAATCTCAGTTCTTTCTTAAAACATCCTAAAGTACGTTCAAAGACTGAACGTCTTAAGGAGGCAGAGAAAAATTCTTTTGTGGTGAATACGCCTGTATCACTACCATCAACAGTATTTACACCAACAACAGTTTCAAAAGCAGTACCAGCAATTCTCAGTAAAGGTAATCGCTTGAAGCAGGAGATGAAAAACATTGCTGCGGATGGAACAAAACAATCAAAATTAAACTCCAAATTAAAAACTAAAAAAGCAGATAAAATTCTTAGCCATAGTTCATTTGTATCAAATGGACCAGAAAATGTACAACAGGCTAAACCAGAACAGGAAAACATTCATGATGATAAAATTAAAGTAGATGAAGTTAAGTCAAAACAAGTTAGTGTTGATGAAGTAGGGAAAATCGCTCAACTTAAAACTGGCAACACTGAAGTGCCATTAGGCTCCGGTCATTCAGTTAACACTAAACTTCTAAATCCAATTCATTCCATTCCAAGTACCTCTAGTATTAGTAGTGAGTCTTTACCACAATCAACTGTTACATTGTTGCCACTTTCAACTACAAAGCAAGCTAATGATTTCACTGAAAATGATGTTCGTTCATTAAATAGTTCCCACTCAGGCCATCAACCAGAAACATCCTGTTCTGAATTACTAGTAGAAAAGCAAGAAGGCCAACAAGCAGCGGCCATTCAAGATCGAAAGTCTGTAATCACTTTTCAACCAAATAATGCACCACAATCAGAAGAAGTTGGTGTTGTAGCCGTTAAAAACAACTCAAACAAGCCGCAAGAACCAGGCAATGATCATTGTATAGAGAAGACCATTCAAATAAAATCATCCAATATAGGTTACTCTGCTCTTCAAGTAAATTCACAAAGCAGCATGGCTGACATTTATGTCGCAAAGCCTGTTATGCAGCCTCACCAAAAAGTCTATGTTGCATCAAAGCCTGAGGCTCAGCGCTCCATTGTGCATGAGGATTCTGACTTAAAAGATTTGATTGATATGGACACAATTCAAGATAAGAAATCTAACTTCCCAACTACTTCTATCAATCATATCTTGTCCCCTGAAGTTAGTAGAATAAACTCTTTCAACACTTCACCTTTGATGATGAATAGGGTGTTACTGCCAAACAGTCTGACAATAAATCACAGTGGGTCTGCAGACACTTCCCATAGCTTTACCCAGCTTAAAGGGATACTGCAAAATCCAGCACCTCACCATCTCCAAAGAAGTGCTCAACCTATGCAGCATGATTCAAGGTTCACACCTCATCTTTCAGGGAGCATACAGCACTCAGATTCCATTCAGCAACACACTGGGGACAGGCTACAGCACTCTGACGACAGGCTCCAGAATCCTGATGCCAGGCTACATCAAACTAATACCAGGGTACAGCAATCTGATACCAGGCTACAGCAACCTGATGGTAGGCTACACCAACCTGATACTAGGCTACAGCATCCTGATTCTAGGTTACAGCAATCCGACGACAGGCTCCAGCACCCTGACGACAGGCTACAGCTTCCTGATGCTCAGCTACAACAGCCTGATACAAGGCTACAGCATCATGATGCAAGGCTATGGCACATGGATAACAGGCTACATCATTCTGATGCCAGGCTACATCAATCTGATACCAGACAACAGCACCCTGAGGACAGGACACAACCCCATGAGGCTAGGCTACAGCATCCAGAAGCCAGGCTACAGCATCCAGAATCCAGGCTACAGCATCCAGAAGCCAGGCTACAGCACCCAAATGCCAGGCTACAGAATCATGAGTCCAACAGGCTACAGCACCAGGAGACCAGTCTACAATATCAGGAAGCCAGCAAGCTACAACAGCACCATGAGCCCAAGCTCCAACACCAGGAGACAAGAGTACAGCACCCTCAGGCCATGCTACACCACCTAGAGGTCAGTCAGCAGCAGCGCCCTGAGGCCAGCAGGCTCCACCACCCGGAGGCTAGAATGCAGCACCTGGATGCCAGGTTACAACACTCAGAGGATAACAGGCTACATCAAAGTGAGGTCAGACACCCTGAACCCAGGCTACAGCATCCATTAAGTAGTCTACACCAAAATCAAGACAGTATAAGGCAGTCAACAGCCAGCATGCAACATGCAGGCAATAGGCAGCTGAGCAGTCTACAATACCCTCCAGCCCACCTGAATTGGAACCAACACCAACAGTTGTATCAAACACAGCCTGTTTTTCAGGTAAGAATATTGCAAGAATTCATATACCGTATTTATTTGAGTAAACGCTCTGTGGAATTTATTGTTGATAAGGGTTTTTTGAAGAAGGGCATTTATTCGAGGAATGTGTTCATTGTTTTTGGTGAAAAATGGATAGGTATATACTCAAATAAATGCCCCTTAATTTCATTTTAAATGTGGAACTACAACACATTATTACAGTCAAGTGTTATTGCGTGATCATAAAGACTTATTGATGCAAACCAGGTTAGAAAAAATGTAATTCTACTGGAATATGTTGAGAATGATGTTACTTCCATTAGATTTGTTTACATTCATTTAGGGGGTCATTTATTCAAGGAAAAAATAAATGCTGTTTATTCCAAATGAGGCTTTAGAGGGGGCGTTTATTCAAAGTCGGGCGTTTATTCAAATAAATATGGTAATATTCAATTATACATTTAAAGTACTTGGTTTTGAACAAAATAATGTATTGTAGCTTAATAAATTAAAAGAAAATAAAATTTAGATTTTATGAAATAAAAATAAAAATTATGTGTACGTGGAGCAGTACTTTCTATGTATGATAGGTCGTTAATTGTAATAAAAGGATGATTAACAACAAATAATAAATGTGGTTAATTAGAGTTTTCTGAACACTCATATTTTTTTTGTGTTAAAGGTTGGGACGCAACCACCTGTTGGAATGTCACAAGCTTACCAAATGTCTGTACCTGGACACCCCTCTCTACAGAATGGAAGCTTCCCACCAACTTGAACACATTTAGTGTATTTTGATGTTTAAATGTTTATTCCAATGTTACGCTTGCCACTAATGTTGTTCTTAAAGATATACTGTTTGTGTTCAGCAAGAAAATGCTTTCCTCGTCAGACAAGTGGAAAGTGGTAGCATTCCTATGTTATTTGCATAGACCCTTAAATTGGCAAGTACAGTATGGGCCATCCACAATTTTCAACATATTCAAAAGCATACAAACATGTTATAGGGGAGGAAGGGGTTGAAAGTGTAGGCATAAGTTCTCTTTTATGAAAGATGAAATGATGATCTCAAAATGACACAAATCAACATTTTATTTTGTACTCTTTCAGGAGGAGAGAAGGGTGGGGGTGGGGGGTCACAAAAAAGGAATTTGTTGTATACACTTTTATAAATGTTGAAAATTATGGATTGCCCCTACTCAATTTAAGAAATAAAAGGTCTGAAAATCAACAAAATTGAATTGTTTTTTTTATCTCTGTGCCTTTGAATGTTGACAAGTTATTAATTGATGGTTTAATCTAATTGAGAAACGGAGTCGGCACCTCTATTCAAATGTTGACTTAATACAGTACGTTTCTTTTCTTAAGAGTAGAGCTTTTAAAATGTAATTTTTTTAAGGCGCACTGTTCCTTGTAGAGCGCCATATAAGAATTTTGAAATAAATAAATAAATAAAAATAAATAACGTTAAGGGTTTTCAAGAGAAAGTACAGTATACAAATTCTAAGGTGTATAATTATTTTATTGATGTTGCTATGCCTCAATTGTAGCCTGAATGGTTTCACATATTTTTTATGTCTTAGGGGTTTTTGTATCATAATAGTACTGTGATATAGTAAAATGTTTTTCTTTTCTTTTTTTTCTTTTTTTTGTAGATCGTTTACATTTTGTGGTGTATTTGTGTTCTATAAATATTTTATTATTTTTTGCATAATACTAGTATTAATAATTATTATATTGATAATATTAATAGTCATAATTTTTATTGTTATTCCAGAAATTTTTAACTAGTATTTGGCTGGTATATTATTATTACCGTAATGATAAGGCCATGTGAAAATAAGTTTTGATTGTCTCCTCTTCAAAATTAGTCCCAGTATATTACCTCCACATCAGATTAGCATGGACTCCCATAATATCTAATTTGATGTCCTCATTTTCATTGAGGGATGGTTGTGTGAACAGTGAGAGGGGAAGAGATGTATTGTGTTCATAGTCATAAGCATATGCAATTTTCCCTTTAATAACTCATGACTGTCCCTTTAAGACTGATATGATACATAACACATTTCAAACAGTAATGCAAAATAGGTTAATTGATTTTGTAATTTTGTTTGTAGGGGTTAATGTGAGAATATCATGCTTTGTAGGCATAGGTTATATCATGACAATTGACATTTAATCTGTAATTTAATGGTAGGGATTGCATGCATGTTAGTGTGCTGCAGGGCTAATGCTATTCTCACAAATCATACTTAAATGGTATTTCATTCACAATTAGTAAAATGTATTACAATAATCTAATTGTTAACAGGTTTGCTTTTTAAATGTAACTGATATACTATCGCTATCTATTATTGTTTTCAAAATTGCACAAAAATTAATATTATGGTCAGATACTGTACATACATGTGGTGACAGTAACTTTAGCATTATATCATTATGGTTATGATTTATCATTAGCAAAATAATTTGTATTATATTATTATTATTCTTATTATTATTATTATTATTATGTATTGATTATTATATTTTGTTACTATGTACAGTTGAACTTGCCTGAATGATTTTGAAAAATTGTTTGACTTAGATAAAATTTGACTTACAGATTGTTAATTAATGGAAAACACAACAACTTGGCATGTAAAATAAGACCGACTATTATTATCATTCGAGTTAGGCAAAGTCCACTCAGACAAGTTTAACTGTAATATAGGAGCCATGGCATAGCCTTTGATCTTCCAATCGAGATATTGGGGGTCGCATCTGAGTCTGTTTTATTCATCAAGGCACTTTTTCTCGCCATGCCTCTCTCCACCCATGAGCTAAATAAGTACCTGATAGGATAGTGAAGTAGTGTGTGTGTAATGGATTTTCCGCAGTGCAACATGACTGGAATACTCCCAAAGGAGTGATGGCGGTTGCACATTATATAATTTCTTGAATCTAGTGACCTGGAAGTTTGCAAATGCCTTGCATCTGTAGACAAAAAGGTGCTATGTAAATGTCCATTGTTATGTTATTTCTTTTATATAATTTTGTTGTAATAATAATAATGATAATATTCATTCTTATATAGCGCACATAAGCAAGCTCTCAATGCACTAAACATAAGACTACCCCGGTCATTGGATCAAACACGTATGGAACACATACTCAGCTCCCTGGGGGAGAATTCCATAATATTGCAGCTAGTAATCGGTGCAGTTGTGTTCAAACCTACCAGCTACCCACTTGTACTCCTGGGTGGAGAGAGGCAACCGTATATAAAGTGCCTTGTCCAAGGATACAAACGATTTGCACAGAGAATTTCGAACTCCTGACCTCAAGGTTATATTATTGTTAATAAGAGAATGGGAGTTAACATCCAACAATTTTTTTTATTTGAAGTAAAATAAAATTACCTCTTTGAAATGAAATTAAAAATTAACTCTACAATGTTTTATACAGTTTTGTATTTATTTAAAGCCAATGACTTCTTTCATAAATTTCTGGTCGTTTTAGATTGTGAAAGTAATTAAGAGGTGGCGGCCCAATGTAAGAATAAGGGAGAGAAATTTTTTTTTGTATTTGCTTTCAAGTGGTTGATATAAAATTCCTATTAAATGAAATATATATTCATAACTAATAAGACTGGAAGATATAAAATATTTAGACTCAGACGTGGTAATTTTCTATATTAGTTTTGAATTGAATTATATTGCTGGGCTGATTTATAACAGTATTTAATTAAAATGCTCTTCACTTTAGTTGTTATTACTGTGTAGTTAACAGCATATGCAAGTCTTTGTTTAATATGCGTACTGATGATACATACTATGGTTACATTTAGGAGCCATTTAACAACATATTTTTAGTAATGTTTTCCTAAGTGAATGATGCAATGAATTACAATGCATACTTGCATACACTATGCATTATTGGGTGTTCCGGGGCACGGGACCCCCAATTGTGGAACCCTGTCTTAAAAAGAATATTTACTGTATTAGAGTGCTATTTACAGTGTCTGTTCTTAAAATTTGCTGCAACAATAGTGGGTTGGAGGTGGGTGTCTTTCAAGATCGCGGATCTCAGACATCTCACTGGGGAACCTCGCTTTGTGTATGGCTGTACATTATGTAAATCCTAGCCAATTTAATTATTATGTTCTTAATATTACTAAATAAGCTCTCAATATTAAATTTAATAATTTACAAAAACTACTTGCAGTGAGGTGAAATGAGAACTATATGTGTTGTTGGTCCCACTTCCCCCCTCCCCTTTCAGATATCTCTGGATCTCCACTGAATGTTAATTAATTTTGTCAGCATTTTTGAGAATGTCTGGTATAGTAATTAGGCAGATAATGAAAAGCATTTGCATTGTGATTATTAGAAGAAATGGGAATCAATTTTTTTATTCCTCAATAGTCAGTATGTAAATCAAATACTTATTTGTTGACTCCTATATGGTATGTAAACAAGTTTTGAAAAATATAATTGACGCCTGATGGAACTGCAGTTATGGGGTGTAAGATCATATAATAGAATAGCCTTTCCTTATTTATGTATTTTTTTTTATTTCTCTGTATATGGTTATATCAAGGAGGTTTTATCAGTGTTTTTTGAATTTATGCTAACATCTCAATGAAAAATGTTAATGCCAATGTTTTTAAAAAGTATACTAAAATTCACTGAATCAAATGTTTCTTGTCATTCTTTTTGTTACATACCGTACTCGTACTAATTTGCTATATTTTTTTTACATATATATATAATTGTTAGCAACTTGTGAAAAAATTATCATACCTTCATGTATTTCCTAGTAAGCTTATCCTATCTTTAAAATGTATCTGAGAAAAGATTGTGTATGTATTTTTGTAAATTGAGGATTTAGAATCTAGTTTGTAGCTCTGGAGATAAATGGTACACAGATAATTTGTTGTGTAGTCTGTATTAAGTGTGCTTTGAACATGGGTTCTCAATTATGTCACCAGTGAGTGGAGACAGGGTGACAACTGCTTCAATGGAGCACAGCTAATTCAATAAAGACAAACTGACTTTGTTACAGTAACAGAAATGACTTTAGTTCAATTTATATATTTATGCCCAGGGGCCAAGAAAGGAGTGTTCACATCACGGCCCTGTTCATAGTTTTAGTTTGGCTAATTGGCCAAAAATAACATTTTATTTTTATTTGAAATAATCAACATTTGGGTTCGCTAAACATGGTATAAAAAAGTCTCGCCTAACCGACTGTGTTTGAAAGTTGTCCTTTTTGCCATATAGAACTGCAAAACAAATGGCTAAGACACAGCTTGGGAATGAGGAAGTACTTATGTAAGCATTAAAATATCGTCAGGAACAACAACGGAAAAAGTCATTATTTTTTTCTTAATCTGAAATATGGATCGATACTCACTTTGGGAGATCGAGACTGATGTAGGCTATGTTGTTACAGTTTTTCAAAGTAGGTTTCGAATCCCGAATTCCAGAAGTTTGAGGACCTTAATTTTGCATTGTGATCTTGGACAAGCTTAATATAGACACCAACATATATTTTACATACAATACAGTGTATAGTTTACATTGGCTATAGACCCTAGGCCTACACAAAATCAGAAAAGAAGACAGTTGTATCTTATATATATACACAACACTTAGCCAGATTCATGTCCATAAATAATCTTAATATATCCTAATTCATGCAAATTGTTATACTATTGCTTCATTTAGGCTACAATTTATATGACTTATTTCAACCTTTATTTCTTAAAAGTAGGTCTGGCCTAGATAGTAGGCCAAGGTAGATTTTGTTACATAGGCCTTGATCATACAGTCTGTTGACCAACTATTTTTCAGGCTAGGCTAACTAACTATACTGTAATAACATTGGCCTTGCCTAGCTAGGAGATGATGATCCCCTTGTTTTGGTTCATAGGCCTGAAGTTGTCCAATATATAACATTAGATTGTTATGTAAATCAGTATAATATTACCATAGATATTAAATGTACTGTATAAGTCAAAATGTATAGTTAAAGAGTAAGTCTAAGCTAGGCCTACCTTCTTTGTGAACGTGTTTTGGTGCACAACACCTCTGTGTTGCGTCAAAGAAGTTTCAGCCAATCAGACGGGACTATAATTTCCTCTCAAAGTATGGAAGGCCCCCATGACCGAATTACATCAGTACGTTTCTATAATCCTAATATTTAATTATTAGTATTATTTTTATTTAATTTTAAAAACCTCCAGAGCATTTCTTTCATACAACTGATAGGAAATTTTTCCTATGTTAATTATGCAACATAATTGGTTTCTCTATAATACTATACATATAAAGAGTATACCCATTTCATGCCATATTATATTATTATATTTGTGTATATGATATACTACACGTATTCAGTGACAAGACAAACAAAAAAAAAGAACCTGTCATTGCTTGGTTTTATTCCCTCAAAATGTTATGTACTGGGTACAATTAGGAACATGAGAATTGTTGTTACATATCTACTTTTAAAACATCAAATTGGTAAAGAAACTTCCCTCAATCAAAAGGGCAATAACATACAGATACCCGCCACTCATGGATGTTGCAGTTCAAAATGGACTACCAATTCCAACTCTCTTTATTTACAAACACCTTGACATTGCGCATAATCCAAGCTTGTCTGTATATTTCTCTTCATTTCCGTTTGAAATTTTTTTGCAAATATAACACAAATATTAATATCTATAAACAAAGAAAATGAGCATATGACAAGGTATTCCTCTATAACCATAGAGATATCATAAGAATACTGTGCTAACTCAAAAAATGCATTCAATCAAAAATTTTAAACAGCACAAATTGTTTTACAGTGCACAGATTTTGAAAATGCGAGATGACACTTTTAAATATGTGCAATAACACTGTCATGTGATGATGCTCCATCAAATCCTGCCCCAATTAAGCATGAGGGCGCACTCATTTTGTGGTGTACCTGGCGTCAAATACACATTTTCCTTCAAGTTAGCACACATTAGTCTTATAACAGATATTAATATTTTCCTCCAAAAACTCAAAAGGATTATTACTTTTATTGCATCATTATATTATTTTAAAGCTCTGTCCAAACTACCTAATTATGGGCATAAAAGAGTTTTTTGTGGACAGAGGTTTATATTATAATGTAATAATTGTATTTGTTGTTGGCCACTTGGGTTTGCAATGCTGTAAGGACTTCCCAAATGATATATTGTTGAATAAATAATTGCCATTTTTTTTCTTTCCATGCACATGGATAGCATATGGACAGTTCTCATACTCATAAGTAGAACAATTGCACATATTGAACATAAACAATTAACAAAAATATCATCAGTTTCTAGTTATACCTCTATTGACATTTCTTGTACTATAATATTAAATTAATCTACTGTTATTTAACAAATGATAGCTTATTTCTAATGGATCAAATTTCATAGCCTTTGGTATAAAATAATGTTTGATAGATCAATGAAGATAAATATTTGAAATACATATTAATATTTATATAAAACTTATAGTAATTTTAGTGAGCTCTGCTGTAATACACCAAACTATTTAGAATTCATTTGAATTACATATATTCTCATGCTAGTTTTGTAATCTGAAAGCAGATGTATTTGAGATCTAGAAGGGCTTATTAAAGGATTTAACAGTTCCTTGATGAGGGAAAGGCCCAATTGCCCTCCCTGTCTATTAGTAGGGTAATCAACACTCCTTGGTAGTATTTTTACAGTAGGTGACACAACACCCTATGGATGACAGCGGAAAGAGCTCAGCATCCATTGGTAGTATAATCCATCTACCCCTTCACAATGCACTATTAATACTAATTCTTATGTTTAGCCTGCATCCACTTTACCTAATAAGTTTTTATAATAAATTTGATGTAACATTGGTTATTAATCAATATCTGACCAAATGTTTATATACATACTTCCATAGTATATTCTTGATGGTGTATTTAATTTTATATCATCATTAAACATGGGAGTTGACTTGTAAGGTGCTTTCTTTTGAATACCGTTATCAATGGTTTGATCCCAAAGTAGTAATATTTATAACACCTAAACAAATGAGATTTAGTTTACACAGCACCAGTGTCATAACACAAATAACCAATTGAGTAAAATCACAGTACTGTTGCTTGGGAAGGAAATCATTACATTAAATTTATATCAAATGGGAATTAAAATTTACTACCAAAATACTTGTTAATAGTTTTGATTTAAGACAATGCTACTGAATTCATTAAGAGTCATTTGTTTTATGCTTAATACAGTACACATGATAAATACATTTAAAGCGGATGAAACAGGGCCACCAAGATTTTAGACCACGCAAACCGACTTAGTGGCCGAGGAAACACTTTAATCAATACATGTGAAACTGGAACATATTCACTCACAACAAAAAGCAACAATATGATATAAATTATAATTTTGTCTCACTTATATACATATATAAATATTTCTGAATAGACATTTTGATTTACAAATTGAGCCTTTAGTAAATAATATAAAATAAACTATTTGACTAATACATACATACATGAACTGCAGTTGTATTACCATACTACATTTAAGGATGGAATTCAATACCAAGGAACAGCAAATATCACGGAGAATTCACAAACTTACGAAAACAATAAGAAAAACGTCATCGTCATGATCATAATTCGAGCCTACAACATTGTTGACAATGCATATATGAGCTGACTATGATCTTTGATTAACTTAAAAACATGCATGGCCTACATTGTGACAGATATGCTGATGTAATCGTATTCGTTATCGTTTTCATAAGTTTGCAAGACCTCTCTACTATATGAACCACAGATACAGAAAACAAAAACAAGAAAAATAATAATTTATATTTTTATATTTTGTGTCTGTTTTGTTTTTTTTTTGTTAGGTAATCCACTTGACAGTTGATTTAGTTCTCTTTTTGGATTTCCTGTCTCTCCGTCTTTTTTGTGTATGATATTTTATGTGAATTGTATTTTTTGAGACGAATAAATGAAATGAAAATGAAATAAAACAAGATAGTAAATTACTATATTTTGTTATTAAAATGAGCTGTGTTATAATTGTCTTTTTAAATATATTAAACTGTATTAGCACGCAAGGATCAGAGCTCAATCAAAACAGTGTGAATTTTTTCTGGAAACTTAAACTCACTCTTATTGTCTATTAAATAATACTAATCAACGAACATTGTTACTAGAGTATATGACTAAAAGATTAAGTATATTTGTCTTTATTAAATTATCAAATCTATCTTCGAGTATGGTTCCTGCCTACTCTATCAACTTCAGCATTCCCTATGCTTTATATTATATGGTATCTTGGCAATAAAGAATAATAATAAGTAATAATAATATCAATAATATAATAAGAATATAAATTTTACTAAAATTAATAATTTAATAATACCTATCACTGAACAATAGTCAACACACGTTTTCGTCTGAGCATTTACATAAATTATATTCACACACAGAATTCAAATAATTTTGATAGATTTTTTACAAGATCTATGATAAACGATACTGGCAACTGAAAGCTCATCACAGGATAAAAACAAAAATCCACAAACAACACTAAATATCATTTAAACATATTTTAAAATTTTAGTAAAATAATAATGGTCTGGTATGCACTCAATTTGAAATATTTTGTATGTACAAATTTACAATAACAATAGCATCTTTGTTTTCTTTTAACAGGAAATTAAATTATTTTACTACTTAATATTTAATTATTGTCTTTGTTAGACATTTATAAACAATTATAATATTGAATGCTAGATAAAACCAACTTAATGTACTTTTTGGGGGTGGGGGCTGATTCAATCCTGGAACAGTGTAGTGCTATTCTCTATGAAGAGTTATATTAGTTTCACTAAAATTTAATTCAATATTTTACTTGAACTAAGAATGCTAATAATAACCAATCTTCTATCGTTTCAAATAAATACAGTACCCTTATCTATATTGAGAACCACTTTCATCATTATTCCATAATTGTGGCCAAAAAATCGTTTCTGTGGTATATGGCAAGATCTATACCGTAATTGAGGGAATTAAGGTCAATCAAGAGTACAGTGGACATTAACAGCCATGCAGGTTTATAGTACATCCACTTTGAATATTCCAAGATGGAAAAAAAATGTAGCAGAAGTTGGCTCAACCAAAGACTATATACTATCCCGCACAACGTCACAATAAAAAATTTGGCAAACAAATTGTCATTTCCAATTCCCATGATGAGATGTCAAAATTCACTGAAGAGGTTTAACAAGTGAATATAAATACAATAAATAAGAATACATCAATAAATTAATAGCACCAATGAATTTTGATATATGTAAATATAAAATGAACATCACTTAAACAAAACTGTTAAAAAAAATGGAGTAGAGGTAAATAGCACACTAGAGACCTCCCCTAGGGAGAGCCTTTCTATGGGTAAGGATAGAGTTACTTGTACCGGAGTAAGTTATACAGTTAATGGCCATTGTAATGGCCTACTGTTAATAAAAATGCCACATCTGACCATGTTAAGGAAAGAAGCTTAATAAAAGTATGTCTGGGGATGTAATAGGGATGTTGTTAGGGGGTAGTAACTGTATATGAATGAATACACATTATCAGTGAATAACAACTTGGGCACAATGAACCGCAAAAACACACAAATTAGCCACTTGAGGCGATTCAACCACAGTAACGTCATCAATATAAATTCCATTCAAAGGAAATGAAATTTGGACCTGAACTGAAATGCTTACAAAAGCAATTTATTTTCAAATGTGTATGTAAAATTTCATTATTGCTTTAGCCATAACAATGTATTTCTAAGTAATGGTTTCTGTTCTACTTCAAACTAGGCTTGCAAGAGGATTAACAACATCACTGTGTCTATTTGTGCAAAGCAGGCTAGAATTATGTGCCACATGACCAATTAAGTATTGTGTATACACTATTTATGATGATAAAGTCTTTGGACAATTTGTGTTCCAGACTACTGGATGCTACTATTGGACTACCTGTAGCATGATCATGTTACTGGACTACCTGCAGCATGATCATGTTATTCATCAACCTGTAGCATGCTGATGTTATTGGACTACCTGTAGCATGACCATGTTATTTACTACCTGTAAGCATGATCATTTTACTGGACTACCTGTAGCATGATCATTTTACTGGACTACCTGTAGCATGCTCATATTGAACTACCTGTAGCATGCTCATGTTATTGGACTACCTGTAGCATAATCATGTTATTGAACTACCTGTAGCATGATCATGTTATTGGACTACCTGTAGCATGATTATGGACTACCTGTAGCATAATCATGCTATTGGACTACCTGTAGCATGATCATGTTATTCACCTACCTGTAGCAAGCTCATGTTATTAGTCTACCTGTAGCATGATCATGTTATTGAACTACCCACTTGGTCATGATGAATAGCATGATCATATCTCTACAATTGGAAATTGAAACAATATGTGTGATCATGGGTTTGATGAGTGTGATCATATACCTAAGTAGAAAGACGAGGATGACATGAGCTGGGGCATGTAAAGTGATCATGTTCTTGAATGTTTTAATGTTTATCATGTTACTTAAACTACAGTAGCATGATCGCATATTTCGACCAAAATGAAAATGATCAAGAGGGGCTTTTAGTGTAACAAAAAGGAGTACAATACATTATGAAGACTTTACATTTGCCTATTCTGTCATTGCAATAGAGAGGTAGGATATCTGGCTGTGTTCATCATTCATTAACTCTACTTATACTGTAGGAACATTACTTAAAATGTCAGGAATGATCCTGATACATATTACATCCCATGGACAGGTTGAACTGCGACCTAGAGTTGCTATCTTAAGGCTATAGGGAGCTTTTGATTTGTGCGACGACGCGATGCTAGAACGGAATCACTCATGCGTGACCGTCCTACCTGGCGTCCTACGTTCTCTGCGTACGCGGATTTGGCCAAATTGCGTTCCGGAATCTACTGGATGAGGTGACCTTAACATTCTCGCATGTGCAGATGACTTTTACTGACGTCATTGCTACTTCCTACCGTCGTTGTGCAATCCAAAAGCTCCCTATTATATCATAGGTCAACAGATCTTAAGCCTGGAAATCCGACCTAAGTAATTCCAGGTCACAGAATCTAGGCTTTTGGATCCAGTCTGGCAATCCAAAGCCTATGGTTCCTAAGTGAATTTGTACACTTTTTAAAAATTCAAATATCTACCAAGTTTATTTATCATTCTATACTATTATAAGCCCTTTGCTGATTGGGTAAATTTACAACACATAACTGCTAACAGCACTCAAAAAACAAATATTGCATCGTTAGCTGTTAGAAGTTAAGCAGTAGCCAATAGGAGGTTTGATCTTGTGAGAAAGTGTTATTTATTTGATATCGTACAAGGAGCATCACTATTTGCTAGTGGCTTCTCATTACAGTTCTCGTCATCACGATGCATTGGCCTAAACACATCGTCCTCTTCACTGCATGTCGGTACCATCCGTTTGGACCTACGAGATGAATTGGGTGACTTAATTTTGGAACTTCCTCGTCCGCGAATTCTTGTTACAGCCATCTGTGATTGGATAAGTTCTATCAAACGTTTAAATCGACGTGTTGGTCCTAGAAGCACAAGATATTAAGAAAACTGTAAATATATACAGTAGAACCCTCAATTATGTACGGCATGATCCCATTTGTCGCATGCACATGTATGCCATAATAAACACTGAAATTGAAGAGGCTCGTTAGAGGGCCTCCTTCACTTGAGAATTACATACTACTATATAGTATGCTATGTTGTGTTGTATGCATGCTAATAACAGTTACAATTCAAGCGGATTTTTTTTTTTTTTTTTCACATCACATTTTATGACGTCATCACCGGGATTTTATGTTCGTAAAATCGGGAATTCGTTAAATCGGGGTTCGTAATTGAGGGTTTCTACTGTAGTTATAAGTAAAAGTAAAATTGTATTTTATTATGTATTATATTTTATTATATATTATATAAAAAAATTGTAAGTACACTCAATTGATAAATTGTCTCTGTAATTTTGCTGTCATATATCTATTTTCAAATGTTTTTCTATTTGTAATTTTTAACATTTATTAGTGCACAATATTTTTCAATAATGATTTGTAAATTTCTAAATGCAATTAATCCTATATTTATGCTTTTGTAATTTTATATTCAGTTACACAATTCAGCATATGCTACAATGACTGTCATTTGAATGTGATTCTGACTGAATAAAATATACCTAAAATATATATTATATTTTACTTTAGTAACTTGTAGGGAATGTAACTGACCTGCAACCAGAATGAAATGAAGATTGTATTGCATAACCTCTTGACATTCATCTTCTTTTGGCAGACGAATCTCAACTTGGAATTTGATTGGCTTTGCAAAGACAGCGCCACTCCCTCCACGTCGATACTCGGCCTTGAATAATGTCTGAGACTGGACGCAATGCGAAAGATCCTGGATCTGGCAACATATAATGAAGTATGCAAATCATGTTACGAGTGACTCACATTATGGGATGAAAGAAACTAATGTTCTAAAAAACCAAAGCTGTGTACACATTGCATTAAGTTGGTAAAAATAATTGGACCTGGTTGCTTTGATCAAAACACACACTGGGATTCCCCCTCCTCAACCTTTGTCAGAGATACTAATAATGCACCAGACGTACTTTAAACACAAACTGGAATTCTCCCTCCTTAACCTGCTCCAGAATTACTGATAACAATGCACAGATCAGGTGCTTTCTCCAGAGTTATTAATGCATGGTTTAGGCTTACTTCAAACACACATTGTGATTTAACCGTGCCTACCAATCAACCATCTACCAGAGTTACTTACCGATAACAATGCATGTACCAGATCTGCTTTGATAACACTTAGCGACTTGTTTGCAATTGCCATTATCACCTCTTCTTCTTTCTCTGAGCTCATTAGATTGCTAAACCAAGATTTTTTGGACATTCTGTACAAAAAAAAAGAAGCATTTGGAATTCAAAACACATTAAACATTTAAGGAAGGCGATTTGAATTGAATGTGACAATTCACTAATCCTGGATATCAACTCAAATTATGAATTGTAATAAACAAGAAAATAGAGCGGCAGGCATGATGTTTGTAATGTGTACCCACTACATGTACATAACGATAAGGATTAATCTAAGATTAACAGAGTAGCAGTTCCGATTTACAATGGCATTTAGAATCTTTGTAAGGGACATTAATAAACACACTCAGGCTATTCTACTGTTTAAACACAAACGATGATGACAACAAAATCTCAAATAAATAAAAAGCAAAATAAGTAAATAATGTGAACTAACACTGAAATATACTTTATAAATTGAAAAAGGAATATAAAATAAAGACAGGAAATTTATGAGAGCCATTAAATATTCAAAATTATAATAGCATTAGTAATAAGAGAAATAACAACACAGGAGCAACATAGGCGAAGATTTATCAAGAAATGAAGATAAAACACCAGAGAAAACCCTTGTAGCACAACAAAATGTTAAAGGCCAACCAAACATGGAGAGTAGAGAATGGGTTTACGTACTGGGTAAGGAATGAGTATCATATGGAAATGAGTACCTACGAAAATAGGTAAGGAAAATGTTGTAAGAAGAGGACAAGGAAGAGAGTAAGAAATGTGTGCAAAGACTTACTCTGGTGAACTGTCTGGAGTCAGTGTTAGTTCTTCTTGTTCTGCTGGCTGCATCTTTCTACGATGAAATCTAGGTGATCCTAGAATACTATTTTTGAAGCTATTTAACTTGGCCTTCCATGGTGTCGGTGGATTGCTTCCTGTCGGACTATCTGGCGGCGTACCTGAGCTTCCACTGCTGGAACTTGACGCGGAAGTAGGATGACTGCGGCGTGGTTGGTACACGCCATTCCCTGAAGTTCGTGCCGGGCTACATGTTAGGCTTCTGCTCCTGCTAGAAGACATTCATTATCATGCATGTTTAAATTAATCAGTATCATCCAAAATTTTTGCCAAACAATTATTAAAAAAAGATTAATACATTAAGCAGTCCAGAGGTGAAGGAAGAGGGATAACATATTATCTTTTTTGAAATAATATAATCAAAGGTAATTTTTTTTTAAAATTAATTTTAGCATTCTTGTAATATTGCATTAACATGTCATATTGTACAGTCTATCAATGTAGCATTTAACATGACTCATGTTAGACTGAAAAACATAACTAGACTATGAAAAATCGTATCTAATTTTATGCCAGTAGCTTGGTATACAGTCAAGACAAATCTCATTACGCATGACTTAAATATAGCAACTCGCTTCTCTAGAGACTGCAAATTCGATACAATCAAAGTCGGTTACCAACATAACATTGATTATTTATTAACTAATCATCATTTTTATGAAGCTGGTTTCCAAGCTGGCAAGATCATTGTACATCCCTTATAATCAATCCTATGATTCCTAAATCACAATTTTTTATTTGAGACTTTTTCACTTTGTAATAATTCATTAAGTATGATGCAACTAACAGATCTGGTAATTTGAGGCTCCTGATGCTCTAAATCCAAGCCAGGTCATAAAGCTTAAGGAACAGATTTGTTTTTTCTTTGTAAGAAAAATCCTACGCGGTTTGTACAGATTAAACTGGAGACTCCGGAATTGAAAGATGAGGATCTTATCCACCAACCGCAGCTCAACTCTTGAATCAAAATGTTCATACCTTGATTCTGCCATCATCAACACACGTTTTGCATGCGTGGGTGTGCTGTCACGTGACCTGTCCGTTAGTCTTCTCTCGGGCCGCCTACTTCGATATGAATCAACCCGTTTTCTTGGTGGATCAGCTGCATCAAAATTAAATGTGGATTATTTTGTATAAAAAATATTATTATTACAGTATATAATTATTAAATAATACATGAATATAAATGTGCAGAAACATAACCCTTTGGTATATATGTATGTAAAATTGAATGAGTAAAATGAGCCCTTTTACCATGTTTAGATGGATTTCTGGGACTAATTTGCACACAATCTTGTATCTGGTGCAGTCATCATTAGAACTGTTTTATTCTGCTCACCAATAGATGGCGCTTCAATTAATCTATCAATCAATCAATTATAATACCTAACAAAAACTAAATATAACACACGTTAAATCTGATTCTTACAAACATCTTAAACATATTTTCTTTCTTTGATTTTCTTTCTTTGATTTTCTTTCTTTCATACCTGAGTCAGATCTGGTTCTATATTGCTTTTCATCTTCATAGCTTGGTTTACGGAGTTTGCGATCTAATAGCAGGCCATAGATTACCTTCTCTGTATTTTCACTAATAAGACAATAAATAATATTGACAGCTAAGATTAAAGAAATCAACATCTCCCAGCTGAGTGGAGGTGGTGGGGGAGGGGTAGAAAGCATCCATGACTTTCAGGCTTTAATGAAATTCAATTATTTTTAAAATTGCATCAATAAGTAAAATACCCACTCAGCCCACAAAATAAAGATATTACACAAAACTGGATAGGTAGCCTAGATAATTTTCACTTCAAACTATGATTTCTGGAGTCAGGTTCCTGTCAAAATTTGTGGGTTGGTGATGATAATGGAGGCAGTTGGAAGTCACAACATGTTCATAAATCAGAAAAGGTGACAGAAACTTTGAGCAATATAAATAGGTGCCATAAGGGAGCTGTTTAACAGGATGTGAAAATGGGAATAAATAGTCAGATGTCAGATAAAGTGGAGCAAATATATCATTTACAAAATCTTATCTTTACCACTATGTGGCATACGTAGGCCTACAAATACATATACAAAAAAGTTGATTAGCAATTAAAAAATGAAGTAAGGAAGATTAGTAGAATGTATAGAGCCAGCACAATTCTTTGATGGACAGTAAACCTACATAAATTAATAAGTTATTAATTGTATTCCATACACTAATAGTTATAATTTGATTAGTAATAATAAAAATTAAATTAAAATAAAAATAAAGATGCTCATGGTATAGTGAAATTATAGAACAGGAAGGAGAAATTACTATAGCACAAGACTAAATAGTTGCTAAGTGTAATATTTTTCTGACCAGAGTAAGGAAAGGACTATACTAATTGCTTTATTAGTCAATCAGCATTCAGAATTTACCATAGCAAAAAGATTAAAGTGAATTTAGCAAGTAGGGTTCAGAATCTAATTTTGTTTCTTGCTCTACAAATGAACTGTATTATAAGCAACGTCCATGCTGCAGTGGCTCATGTGAGCTTAGAGAAAGGTAAACATCATAATGATAGATTGTAATGTTGCAATGTGTACATGAATGGTTTTGAACTGCTGAATGGACAGGTGTCAAACCGACTGGTGCACTACATGTAATTTAGTGTAGGAAAATTGTATTAGATGTCAAAAGTTAACTTAATAGTAAATTGACTTTTATAACAAATTATATAAGACATAATATACTTACTCTAGACTCATTAGTTTGACTGTTAAATTCTCCTTGTCTTTAAAACATCCCAAGGAAGCCATATTACCTAAAACATCAGAGTCAATTTCATCTTCACTTCGTATAACAGCAATCTAAAAATAATCACACAATAATATAGTGAGTTACAAATATTTTTTAATGGTCATTTCTGCAGTATCTTTTTCACATAGCAAGCAGGTTACAATACCGCTTCTGTTTAGCTTACTCTGGTCACTGGAGGATACAGAACATCATGCAAAAAATTACCTCAGCTTCTTGGAGATTATATTTTACTGTTAATCAATATAGATATATCTACAGATGTATCATTTTTAAGTTTAAGAGTGATGTGTTAGGAGCTAAGGAAGTGTTGACTGCTCGGAGAAATGTTAATAGGATGTTATATCAATGGGGTATGTTCTTATTGCTTATTATCCAAGACTTTTTTAATACCTTGTTTAGCGAAATTATTTTTTTTAAAGGTCATCAGAGGAGTGTAGAAAAAAAATTAAAATAAAATTTTGTTTCTTATTTAGCAAAATGATTTTTCCGGAAGCATATAGGCGTAGGAGAAAAATAAATTCTATGGATTAATGTAAACAGTGTAGTAGGATAGCCCATGAAATTCTAGAAGACTTATTTCCAGTGGGGTCCTTCCGGTGGTAATTGGGCAGTACACCGGTAGACAATCCCCTACAACCCGAAGAATGTACTGCGTTCTTTAACATGCACATGGGCCATAAATGCACACAGGACCAACGGCTTAAACATCTCCTCCGAAAGACGGTGCGCTATTCTAACTTGTATTTCAGCCCTCCAGCTGAAACACAAGGAGAGGCAGCGATGGGAATTGAACCGGAGACCTAGAGATCTCCACGCTTCAGTGCACACACAGTGGCTACAACCAAATTAGCTGACTGAGCTAAGCTGATTTCTTCTAGTTTATGAGATTGATAAATGCTTTAAATTTATATAATTAGGAAGAAATATATATATATTATTTTTGGAAATTTCAGCTGAGCAGAGGGCATAATAAAAAAAAAATATTTTTTTCTGAAATTTCCATTTTTTGTGGAAAAGGGTGATGTAACTGGCCAAAAGTAAAATTATAATTTTATTGGAAATCACTGTCATTGGTGGTTGGGGAGTTTGCTAAACAAGATAAAAAAAGTCTTGACTTTACTCACATTGTCATGTTATTTCAAAGTGAGTTCTGTTCTGTGATTTGCTAGCTTTGTGAGACATTAAGTAAAGCGACATGCAAGTGATATGTCATTAGCCAACCTAGCAAATTAAGAAAGCGTGTGTGAACAAAGAATTGTTCAAACTGTCAGACATAATCATGGACCATATGTGAATATATGTATATTTTATCTGAGAAAACCATGACATGCCTAAATATGGTCATCATGACATGACATCATAACCATATATAGGCACATCATGACTATACATCAGAGTAGAATGATGCATTTAACGGGAAAGTCATCATTTCATGTAACCTATAGGTTCACAAGAGTTCACACCCTACATTTCCAGGCTATACTATAAATCAAATAATTGATAGTAGAATAACTAGCCAGTCAATGTTTAATAGGAGTTTTCGATTGAGAACGTTGAACAGGAACATAGAATGGATTCACTCATCCATGACTGTTGCCGTGTGCATTCTACGTTAAATCAATTTCGATTTGATTTCAGGAGAATGTAACTTATGCACAACATTCAGACATGCGCAGTTAAATTAAAATGACATTTTCACTCTAAACTAAAAAACACAATGTTGTGCCTATATATGGTCATGATATGTTGTCATCATGACTATATTTAGGCATTGACAGTCTTTACCATCCATTAATAGGATGACATTAGCTATATTAAGATTCAAATAACTTCTAATAGACCACTTATTGATAATAGATATAGTTTTCTTGAAAAAAAAAACAAATTCAAAACAACTTTTATAAGGTCCATTTTAAATCATGAGTTATTATTACTATAGTACTAAAAAATACCTAAATCCGGTGGTCATTAACTACATAATCTTGAGGATTACAGCGCCTATTATTTTAGTAAAAACCTGCTTTTGATTAATGCGTATTTGAGTACTGCAATTTCCAGGCCTTTCAAAAAACGAAACAAGAAATGGATATTTTTTCCTATTAAGATTGAAGAGCATTTAAAGAAATAATTTAAAGTTGTGATGACTCGTTCAGGGTTATCAAGAATCGACTATGAGCTTCTAATTTCTAGTTAAATGAACTGTTTAAATAGGACTACTTTATATAATCCCCTCACTTTTGATTATTAAACTTGAAGTTGACGCATTTTAAATGCTATCTTTATATATCTTAATTTTTATTGATTTATCAAACTTATGAAGCAATGTATACAATATCTTTTTTTAAAGGTTGAAATAGAGGATTTGAATAGCTTAGTGGTTAAGATGTTTGTCTTCTATTCCCAGGGTCCTGGGTTCAATTCTTGTAACTTTTTTTCATGACTAAAAACAACTCCACTCACTAAACCTCATAAAGAGACTTTAATGATAAAAGCATCATATTATTTCATTTATTTAAAGAGGGCTCTGAACATCAGGATACACTGGTAGTGTCACCCACTATATATGTTTTTACTTTTTTAAATACCTTAGGAGAAGGAAGTCGTATAGGTTCCACTTCGGCTCCATCACTTTTGCTGCCACTGAGAAAAAACAATTTTAAAAAAAAAGTTATCTTATAACTTCCAATTGAAACAAATAAATTGAACTTAAACAAAGAAAGCAGCTCAGATATTCAAATTTGTTGCAGGGTGTGTTTTGAATGCCAGTTTTAGCCAACTACTGTATCAGCTTTGTCAGACACTAGGCTTAAGTTCTGTCCAGTCTATCAAATTTCATTAACAAAAAAATGTGAAATGCCTAAATATAGTCACGATGACATCACATCATAACACATCATGACTATATATGAGCATACAACATTTTTTTGTCGAAGAAAATCTGATTACCTAGACATAGCTTTATATATTGGAAACCAGATGAAACTATTTACTATTCAATTTGTTGTTCAAATGTATTAACGATTCATGAACAGTATATTTCAAGTACAGTAAAACATCCTAGTTAAGTCACTTCTCGACAAGCAGTGGTTATAATTTGAAATGGTTGTATAGCGGAATTTGAAATCAAAGGTCAAATTCTAACATTCATCGAACATTCATATTTGACACACTTCGCCTTATGAGTCGATTTAAGTCAACAAAAATGCTTAACTTTTATTACTGCATATTTCCAAATTATGTGGAACGTAGTATGACAATATCACATAGTAATTTAGAAGTAACATAATTTTGAAAAGTCAAAAGTCAAAGTAAGCTTACTTTGGTCTTAGCCCAGACTATAACAGAGAAGCAAGAAATAAGTCAGTTTGACATACTAAAAGATTATGAATTTCCTCTTTGGATTGGATTGGATTGGATTTATTCGGTGTAAACACTAAGGATAGCCCACAAAAGTCTAGAAGAAGACTTATTTCCAGTGGGGTCCTTCTGGTGGTGATTGGGCAGTACACTGGGAGACAATCCCCTACTCTTTTCCGAAGAGTGTACTGCGTTCTTTAACGTACACATGGGCCATAAATGCACACAGGACCAACGGCTTAAACGTCTCATCCGAAAGACGGTGCGCTATTGTAACTTGTATTTCAGCCCTCTAGCTGAAACACAAGGAGAGGCAGCGATAGGAATTGAACCAGGCACCTCAGCGCGCACACAGCAGCTACCATCAGATTAGCCGACTGAGCTAAGCTGCTCTCTTTATACTACTTTCAGAAAAATGTACGAAGTTTGATATGGAGGACTGCCAAGGCACAAACAAGAGCTGGCTCTTGCCACTTTTTGTGCCTCAATTTTCTATAACTTTGGCATTTTTGTGATAGCAATTTACCTTGGAACCATTTGTAGTATATCTTTTTCAAATGTCAATACACCAAAAAGATTAGAATCAGAGAACCGCTGGAGCTTAGATGATCTTCTTAGCCTATTGTGCAAGCCTCCATCACTGTATCTAGCTTGGTTCTCTTGAACTCAAGCCTACTATTTTAATGATTTTACAACTATGGTTGAAGAATTTATGTTTATGCTAGGATTTTTTTTTTCAATGTTAAATTGAGCAGCTGTAAACCTTAAATTTGTAATCAAAGCAGGTAATTTAAGCTGGGATTTTTTGCTGTGGTTTGACAAGCCGGCCATAAAACAGAGTATGTTGTAATTCAGAGTATCGTAAAAATGCAAGGTTTGCTTGTAACATTGGAGAGCAAATAAAAAATGTAATTCTTACCCTAAGTACCATTGATGTCGCTGAACTTGAGCCATCTAATAAAAAAAAAAATATATTATTAAAAAAAAAATTGAAGGTTTGTCAAATAATTCTATAAACCTTCCTAAAAGATATGAGATGTACCTTTATTGTCATATGTATACACTACTCAACTATACATTTACATGTGTTCTCCTTCATATATGCCCTCCAGCATACTGTTCTGTAATACATACTCCTTACAATTTCTGTGCATTTTAGGCTCTGGAATTAACATAATGGATCACGATTGCTTAGGCTTAGAATCATAGTTAAACGCCTTGCAGCTAATTAACACAGTGTCAAATCCAGCAAAAATTGAGGATGCTAAATCCTTGAAAAAACTAGATTTGGAATCAGTATTTTTTAGCATATTATAACAAACCATTTTGACAATGTGGAAGCAGTTTGGTTTCTCAACCTATGTACTTTGCCTCTGTCCTTAAGCAAGGCACTACCATAAACAGAAAGGTCCAATGATTAATCTCAGATAAGAAAGTATAATACATACTCCAAGTATTGAAATCAGGAATGATGATGACATAATTAATGTCGAAATATTGAATCCCAACACGATGGCGTGTATTAACTACCATACTTCTCAAATGGGTTTCCTTTTACTGTGCCAATTATGGCAGCAACACTTTTAAGCATTAAGTGGACCCACTGACCAGGGAAAACAAAAGCGCTTTGTTACCTGAAATATTTTAAAAAAATATCAAATGTTTGGAATTGAACTTGGAAACATTTCTAAATGACTCAGAGCAGTTGAACTGTAAGTCAACTTCTGTCATTGGCCTTTCAGAATAACTCTGAAGAAGTCATGCTTTACCCATACTGTAAGCTGCTTAAGGGGAAAAAAAATCTGCATATAGGCATGTACTAGTTAATAAGAAAAATTATATTAAACATTGATCATTACTGCTAGGACCTCTGACAGGACCTTCATTCAGCTTGGTTTCCATACAATCACTACACGCTATCGCCGATAGCTGTCAGTGATGCTGATTGGTCGGTCGAATCTGGGGTAGGAAGACTACTACGCAGTACAATTGCATTGAAGACACTATAGCAACAGTGTAGCAACAGTGTAGCGATTTTTAATGGAAACTACGGTTTACTATGATTAAGTAGGATCCAGCATGATCAATATATTGAGTATTACTCACTGTCACTGGTTCAAATATACAAAAACATCAAACACAAGAAATGCAGTACATACAAAAATTAGTTCATTAAAACATACGGTACGTAATAAAAATTGGATACATTATATATTATTCACACATATTACTAAATATATGTTTTGAACTTTGCCTGGCTTATTCTCCAAGAACTACTGTGAAGATATTTCACCCCTGACAAATAAATCCGTGCAAAATGATTAATTTCGCATACGAGAATTCTGAATTCTGTCTACTGACCGTAACAACCTGGATGACTCATGTACGACCTAATGTCTTAGGAACATATCTTAGCATATTGTAATTGTATCTACTTCTATCAGTACAGATGGATGACACTGATGGTAATCACAAACAGCTGAACAAAATCTATCACAGGTAAGGGGAGGGGTATATGAATACATGAAGTAGTGGGATCAAAAATTACTTTTAAATTGAAGAAGTGATATATTCTAATAATTAATGAATTGGTTAATGGCTTATTTTTTTGGAGTTCATACTATATACTGTAATTCATTAATCATCAATTTTATGTTAATTATTATCAGTAGACCCCCTTGGTTTCTACAAAGAATAATATGAAAATTGGGCAATTTCACGATAGCCGAATCAGAAATTCTTAACTTTATAAGTTTAATACGTCATATTTATCCATTCTAATTCTTAAAAATAATTGTCATATTTACGTAACTATTAAACCCATCTCTAATTTCCACCATAGTTTTCTTTAAAAACCTATCTTAATTTTGATATACTAACACAAAATATGATGGTGCAGAAAGACAAAAATTGAATATATCTTAGTTAATCATTTAGTGTAGTATTTAACATAAAAGTGGAGTTGAATAGCTCAGTGGTTAAGATGCTTGCCTTCTCATCCCAGGGTCCTGGGTTCAATTCCTGTCACAACAGGACTTTTTCTCATGACCAAAATCAACTCCACTCCCTATTAGAAGCCTCATAAAGAGACTTAGTTTATAAAGCATCATTCTCATCCTGTAAGTGACAAGTGTACTTGCTGTTGGATGTTAAGAAAAAAAAAACAACATTGATGTTTTTTTAATTTACAATTTTGATAAATATGAAAAGCACAAAAATTTACTCTGCACCATAAAACTGCCCAATTGAAGGGATGTATAGATATGTAATATGAAGGATGTAGAGATCAAATGAAACAATAATAGAAATGACGAGGCGTAACGTACAGTATCTTCAATTTTGAATTTTGCCCTTAGCAGTTACAGCATGCAAGCATTCATTTCAGTTTTGCATTCCCTAAAATAGATTCAACTTTGTCAACTTTCATCCATGCTATATTCGATTGTTAAGATAAATGTTCTGTTCACTATGTCTTTCAATGAAAAAAAAGATATGTATATAATACAGTATATGTGTTTTAGTAATTTTTGTGGTGTTTCTGCATATTTGAATTCCACTTGGGAATTCATTAATGTATTTGTTTGAAAAATAAATGTAAATGAAAAATAAAATGAGTTTTCCAATACAGTTTTGTAGGTGTAGATTATGTATGTTGGGGTTGTCTATGTCTTGAAAACATTTGTATATAAAAAAATTGAATGTTGAATGTAAATTTATGCTAAAATGGATGATTGACTTTGCAGTATTTGGAACTGTGTGATCAATGCAATACAAAACAAGATAAATCAGTATTCCGAGCACAACACAAACAAGTTGAAACTTATTTCCATTGTGGTCCTCTCACAAAACGCTTGACAAAACAATAAAAATGATTATTCAACATGATAAAATTCTAATTACAGATCTCAAATTATTTATATACACATGTGGCTAGCACACTAATGATGTGAGTTTTACTTTACCCTTTCTATTCCAGTGAATAGCTTCAAATCTGGGTTACATTGTATTTTTATTATACAGTGTACAGTAGTTGCTATTCATAGTGACTAGTTTGAAATCTAGGTTACAATATGTATTTTTAATACAGTAAAGTGCCCTACCGGTTGATTATGATGAACACTAATGGAAATAATATCCATTATTCATAAGTCACATGACAACTATAATGACATAGACATTTAGATATTACAATTTGAATGACAAAAGAAATACAATATTTTATATTCTCTTGACAAGCTTCTGCCTAACATTTAAAAAGGTAAAGCCCCATTCCTGGCAAAATTTAATTTTTTTAATAAGAAAAATCTGATTTTTATATGTTAGAAAGGTTTATAAATATAATATGAAATTGCTAATTTAATGAAAAAATGCAAAATATAATACAAATTTGATTTTTTTGAGTTCCACACAAAAAATAAATGCAGATGAATTTTTTATGTTTGATTTTGCGATAGGGTCTAATCTATTGATGAAGAAATATAGTAACAATAATATAACAACACGGCTAGGCTAGGCCAGCCTTCCCTCGATTTAGGTTCTGTTATGAGGGATGCTGTATAAACGGCCAACACATTTCCATTGCTAGTATTGACACTTGTGAAATATAATATTATACTGGAATTATTTCAAAATATCTTATAAACATTGGTGGGCAAGATAAAAAAAATAAAGAATAATGCGGCGGGTTCATGAAACAATTACCCTACCTACAGCGCCTCGGATGCTCAACTGTATATTAAAGTATACACAAATAACAGCTGGCAAGAGCCAGCAGATGCGATCTACATCCTCTGAATTTGCCTAGTAACGAAGAAGTCATTGAGAAAATGTTAATCTCCTATTTTGTTTTTTTTTTTTCTTTAGAGTAAAATAAAATTGATGCCAATAAATGGCCAGGTTTAAGGCCATGTAAAATAAAATAATTGGTTAGCATCCCCTCCCTACCATCAGAGAGGCCACCGACCTGATTTTTTTTGTTTTCAGAAATACTCACAAACTCCATTTAACATAGGTTTGTTTACCACCCATCCGCAGCCTAGCCAGACCACTTGCAGGTCTATGCAATACTGTTGTTCTATACTGTAATTAGGCATCCATGATGGCTGTTGTGTTGGAGTAAATTGTGAGTAATTATATAGAGATAATTGCATGACACTGTTATTCATAGTTAAATTTCTGCTTGCTATAGATGAACTACATAATTTCTTTTATATGCAATTTTGGTCTCTGTTGTTTTCTTCTTCTTTGTTTTGCTGTTTTTACTTGCTACACTCTTTTTTCATGTTCGAAGCAAGAAAACAAAAGCTTCCCTTTCTACCATGAAATTGATAACACAAGGATGCTAACCAATTTACATTTGCCTAATTAGAGTAATGCATAATGCATTTCTCTGAAATTTTGGATGTAACCTGCCACATAACATTTGGAAGTGCAGACCATTATAATGTGCATTTGCTTGGGTCCTCCCTATGCGCATAAACATCCATGATAAAAATAAAGCTCTGTCCAGATTATCAAATCTTTGCCGATTTATTCATTTATTCATCAAAAACTCAAAAGAGCTTGTAAATCAAGGTGTCAGATGTAAGCAAAAAACAATATAATAAAATTAAAAATGCCAGCAACTGTAATAATTGAATGAAGAAAAAAATGTCATACAACATAGTAACGATGTGCCTATATGGTCATGATGTCATCATGACCATATTTAGACAGTCACATGTTTCTGTCAAATACAATTTTGTTAGTGTGAACAGGGCTTTACTGAGTAATAGCTTGGTACATTATCCAGAAAAGAAAACCATTTTGTTGTACATGAAAACAAACCAAGAATCTAATCTTTAAAATAGCCATAAACTAATCCTACTCCTTAAACTAAGCGTGGTTGGCCGTTGACTCAGAAAAGCTTATCTGTCTGTTGTTTAGCTATTTTACTCGCCTCTAGGTTGTCATACACCTAGCGGTTGCTAAAGACATCTACCAATCCACGAACGAATGAAAACACCAATTTCATAATCTCCAAATCCAATGCCTTAATACAAAAAAATATTCTGAATGATGACAATTACTGCCTCAGGTCATGCATATAAAAGACATTTTGAATGACAATTCAATTGCATGAAATGTCACTGGCATACAAATCATTGTAATGGAAATAAGTTTCCAATGCAAATGATGAAGACATTAGATTCAGTAATTATATTCATAGTTGCTGATTTCCATATTAAGAAATGCTGAATGATAATCGGTAGTGACATTCCAATGCAAACAAAAAGCAAGTTTTTTAATGCTACGTTCCAATGTATTCGTGAACAGAGTGAACACAATCGGCGAACAACAGTGTCTAACAACATAAAATGCGTTCCAGTGTAAATATGCATGCACAAGTATTGTTAAAAAAGAGAGGTGCGATATTCATAATGTACAGTCCTAAATTTATGAGTTATAAACTCTATATAATGTTTAATCAATCTATTGCTTAAAAAGTGTAAAATATATTTTTACAATTTTGTAATTTTTCAAAGTTTAATATTTAAATTGCCGCTATATTTTGCTTAAATATGACGTAGATATTCACAACTTCATCTCAAGTAACTCTTTAAAATCACCACTGGGCAAGTTGTGATCACCGGTTGGCTGAGCACTGGAACGCATATCACAACTTGTGAGGGTGTAATCACAGGTGCATTGGAAGGCATCATACAGCATGGAATTAATGCTAAACTAAGTCACATATGTAGCTTAAGAAGTGTGGAGTTGTATTAATTTTGGAGAAGAAAAACCTAAGTTACAGGATTTTAACCCAGGACTCTGGAAATTGGATGACAAACATTTTAAACAAAAAGCCACAGCTCCACATGTAGCAATAAAATCTGTGAATGATGGATGTGTAATAACAATAAGTTCAGTACTGCAAATAACTTAACGCAAGTTAAGCTTTGCTTTTAAGTTGGAAATATCTTTTTAAAATGTTCAGTCGGTGAGTATACAACTGCAGGATTTATCTCTGCTGAGATAATTCTATCATCTAAATATTCCAGTCTCCAGTATATTTATTTAAATTGTACCTTTATGTTTGGGTTATATGCTTCAAATATTATTATGTTTTTAATATTTAAATTTTAAAATTTATTTATTCTTTACGACCAGGCACCTAGGATATTTCAATCAATTTCTATGTGGCATTCCCTTCACATGACACATAACATGAAACATACACACAAGATACTATACATAGAATAAAGTCGGGTACTTGCTACGCTATCTAACACCACGCCCTGTGAGCACGAGAAGACGCAACATCATCTGCTGATTGTCGGAGGCAGTCTGAATGGATCATCACTAAAAACGATCCGCTACAACCGTGTCATGGCATTCTGCATAGAATCAAATCAGCCTGGTAAACGTCAGGTAGAGTTACAGTGCCCGGATTTAGTCTCTGAGTGGAGTTGATTTTTGATGAGAAAAAAAAACAAAAAAACTAAAACTATGACAGGATTTTAACCGAGAACCCTAAGACAAGAGTTTCAACCACAAAGCTACAGCTTAATTCTTTTAACAAGACAACACCAGGTGGGTGAATTTTACTCTAACATTAAAATCCAATTAAACAAATAAACAACTTAAAATAAACTTGTATTCATTCTCTGTAGAAATACATCCGGTCAACTCTAGAGTATCTTAAAATGTTACTGACACACAAGAGAGTTCCAACAAAATGAAATGATGGCTCACTAGATTAAGTAACTATTTTGATAAAATGTCAATGTGTCTCTAGATACTACCCACCTCCACCTAATTCCACTGCAATGATTTTTAAATAATTGTTAGTATGATGTGTAAAAATGTAGGTGTAGTTATACAAAAATATATGATGGTTTGAAAAATCATAATTATCACTGAATTTGTCCTAATGGAGTAAGGAATGAAATATTTTCATACACAATTCAGTATTATAATATACCTACTGTACATTAATAAAAATAATAATTAATACAATTAACAATTAAAACAATTAACAATATAAGAATTTTATTATTCTGCTTTTTTTATTTTAATAAATGGATTAGATATTTCTGTTTTTATATAAATTAAACAATTGAAATATAGAGTTCAACACAATTGATAATATTAATATAACAGTAAAATCACAATAGTATACATAAATAATTATTATCATCATTATCATCTGTTTTTTGCCTAACGGCAGGTTCAGAAGTTGATTTCTCCAATTTTCTCTATCATATGACACATAAATATAAACACGACATTACACTGTATGACATTACTACACACACAGTAACATAATACCATCAAGTAATGTATCATTATAATGTAATATAGAAATATAATAAACTATAAACATTTATATTAAATCTGAATATTGCAACATAATACCTTCAAGTAATGTATCATTATAATGTAATATAGAAATATAATAAATTATAAACATTTATAATATTAAATCTGAATACTGCAGTGGCAATCATCAATACCATCATGTATGCATCCATAATGAAATATCAATTCTAAAATACAAGCATTCAAGGAAAGGTGTTGATGGCTTATACAATATATCTGATACTTTAAAGCCCCCAAGGGTCGAAGGTTGGAATCCTGATATCATAATTGTAAATTGTATCCCGAAGCATGCCATGATTCTCAACGAGATTCATTATCAACACTCGATTTGTATCGAACGACAATTATATTTAAAGAATTCACCGCTCCAAGGTACTAATCTCTAAAAATATCATTAAACTTTATGTGCAACTCAATAGATAATTCTAACAAAAATTGGAATTCCTACAAGTTGACGTCATAAATAGATTCTAGATAATTTATTGGTCTCTGAACATACAAAGAAATTAGTCACACTTTGGCAATAATAATTACATAGATGACATGAAACATATATTAAATGTAAATATGGCTATACACACAAATTATAAGTATATGAAGATGACAATTACAGAGTTAATGTGCTTTTGATATGCAAGTATTTATCTATAACACAAGCCTACAGTATATAGGAGAGAGAATATACTTTATAAGTGTACTACTGTATGTTAGGCCATATAATATATTAGAACGTAGGGAAAAACATGGGTGTAGGCCACAGTAGCAAATTATTTCCTTTAAGTGCATTAATAGGAACTTTTCACAAGCTTACAAAAACGATAACGATTACGTAATCATATTCCCAGACAGCCCCTTCCCCTACAGTAGCAAATCTGTCATGTAACGTAGGCGATTCATGTCTTTTTCATGAATGAACGATCATATTCAGCGTACTATTGTGTCAGTTTTTTTCCTTAAAAATTAAATTTTTCATTCAAATTATTTTACTCTCATTTCAAAAGGAGAATTAATAAATAATTATTTTATGTCTTACATGAAGATATATTTACCTATGTTAAATGTCACACTGCAGTTAGAAGATACTATTGTTAATCCTAGCTTTTTAACGTCTATTTTTTTCTGTAATATTATAGATTTTCTTTTGATATGGAATAGTTAAAAAGAAAAAAATCAATGAATGAATATAAAAACCTACGAAAATGAGATAGAAGTGTCACACAAAGACTGACTCAGTCCCTAAAATTTATGGAGAATTGACTTACTGTGAAGCGTTCTTCTGGGCTAACTTTGATCATACCCCGCAGTAAATTCTGGCATTCCGGAGGTACAAAGTGAGGGATATGAAAGATGCCTTTCTTTACTTTCTCTAGTAGATTCCTGAGGTTGTCATCGTCAAACGGTAATGCACCCTTCAACAAAAATAATTAAAAAAATTAATTAGTCAACAGATGAGTAATATATTACTATATCACCATAGTGATAAGTGTTTATGTTTCAAGAGGTAAACAATGTTTCTAAATTAATGTATCAGTAAAGTAGATAATTAGTAGTTGTGTATAATAAAAAGGAGGAAGCAGTTCATGTCTTGATATTACCATCAAAAATATAATGATTAAAAAAGTTGGTAGCAACAGTGATGGCAACAGTAATGCTATTTACAGTGGTGGCAGAGGCTGTGGCTAAGAATGTTGTAACAACAATAGTACAGCAAAAGTAGTGGCAAAGATGGTGGTAACAGTTGTAGTAACAATACTGGTAGTGGTAGTGGCAAAGATAGTGGCAACTATTGTGGCAATTGTGGTGGCAATAGCAAACGTGACATTATGACGATGAAGATCAAGATATTTGTCAGCATAATCTTCTAAGATGTTTGAACATTCTGTATTTATTGTAATTTGTGTGTGTATATTTTCAAATAAAGCGACACATAATTTATTTATTCATTCATTTACAATCAAATTCTACAGCAGGAAACCCGCCACTAATACAGAACAGAATTAAAAAGCTAAAATATAAATGAGAATAAAAATACTTTTTAACAATCTTTAAATTTTAATTTTGCAAAAAAAAACATTTAAAGTATCAAAGGTCAAAAATATCAAAGGTCAATAAAAGTGCCCACCAGTTTAAGAAATGAATGAACAAACAAACAAAAGAACAATGAATAAATATCAAGTACAATGAGTACTGGTAAGATTTTAAAAGTATGAGAGTACAATTTCCGGGCATCTTGCATATTCTCAAAATTTTCTCACCTCAGCCCCAACCATGGTGGGACTGAGATGGCACCCCCTACTGCAAAATCCTCCCACAGTAAACCTTTCAAGCTAATATAATATTTTTTTGTCTAGCATATAACAGTAATTCTTTTGCAAGCAACTGTCTCCTGAAATATCCTAGTCGGTGAGTTATGACCATCGTAATTATTTGCTGTACAGTTTATTATAACAGTCAGCACATCATATCAAGATACAAAGCCTACACCTTTCATAATAACCAATCATATGATAGATAACTCTGGATGTTATATTTCAATATGCAAATGATAAATGGCGGCTTAAAATTAATTACAACTTGCGAGCAATTTTGAAAAGCAAATACTGAAGTAGTTATTCTACTACAACAGCAGTACGACATTAATGTTACAATTGATTTATTCTACTAATAGTGTTCTTCCTTCGTGAAGAGATTTATCCATATGAACTAACTCAGATATTTCCCCATAGAACCATCATAATATATTGTGCACAAATTTTCTTAATAATGGAACACATTGAGAAAAACACTGAAAGAATATTGAATATTGTGTACAAAGACACTGTGTGTAGATATATTGTAAATTACACAATAATTGATAGTATATTTGGATTAATGTGTTGTTAGAAATGAATACATCTTCCAAATTAGTGGAATTACAAGGTTGAAAAAACAGAAATGAAGGATGTAAGAGCAAAGAAAAGATGATCAATATGAAAAGATAAACCATTAGTTTCATATTTCATAGCCAAAATCAGGGCACAAGATATTAAATATTTTGAAACATTTATTTCTTAAATCAGGTGGTTTTTGTTTTATGAATCATGACATACTTTGTACCTGAATCAAAGCACTGGGAAGTCAATTTGTTCAATCTATATGGAATTTGCTTCTAAATAAACAACTTTTAGTCTTTACAAATTTTGCAGTGGAATAAACGTAAGATATCTCCCAAAAAATCTTCTTCACTCTACTATCTCTAGTATTAAACAATAAACTACAATAATAATAATTAATGATAATAAAAAAAACAACAACAACAACAACAACAACAACAACAACAACAACAACAACAACAACAACAACAACAATAATAATATTAATATTAATAATAATCAATTAAGTAACTGAGGTGCATTATTTATTTATTTATTCATTCAACTTTCTTTATACTGGATGGCACGCTCAATGCAAATGCACTGGTTTTCGTTGTGGTCCAGTTATAACATAAAAAATACAAAAGTGATAAAATGAAAAGGAAAATATATGGAAATTTTAACAAAAAGGACTTAATTACAAAATAGAGAGCATTATATTATTTATTATTTTAGAGCATTTTTAAAGGTATTTTGATTTAAATTCTGGAAATCCCTAGTTATGTTACTAGGCAGTTCATTCCAGTTCATGGATGCTCAATAGTGAAAGGTCCATTTTCAAATGTTCCACTGTGGAACTAAAAGATGATTATTTGTCTGACTTCGAGTATTTTGTATTATTTTTGAGAAAAACAAACATTTTAATTAAATAGGAAGGTGCACGTCCTTGAAGACATTTAAAAGTTATGAATAATAATAATTATCAAAGGCGCTATGCACGTAAGTGATGGAAAAGGCAAGTTTTTAGTAATTTTTAAAATGAAGCAACTAAAGAACAGTTTTTAACGTGTGCATGGATTGAATTGTAAAGTGTAGGTACAACAAAAGAAAAAGATCTATGGCCAATGGTTTTTCAGAATGTGCGGGGAGCGGAGAGCAAAAAATTATCAGATGATCTTAGGGTGTGTCCAGAACATAAATATGGGTATTAAGTTAATGAATATAGATAGGTTGCTTAAACCCAAGTGCTTTAAGAAGTAAGTAGCAAAGATTTTGAACTTAATGCGGAAATCAATGGGAAGCCAGTAGAGGTTTTAGAAAACGGGTGATGTGAGATCAACATTATGTGAATGTTATAATTCGTGCAATAGAGTTTTTTAAGCTTCTAAAGTCTGTAAATTTGAGATTTAGGAAGTGCATATAAAAGAGAATTGCAGTGATCAAGATGGGATGAGACAAAAGCATGAATAATGGAAGAAGCAGTGCATCGAGAAAGAAAGCATCAAATGAGTGCAACATTACGAAGACAGAAGTTGACCTATTTAGTTACTGTATAGCTGACATGGTTCTGCATGTTAAGTGATTCAGATTGACTCCAAAGTTAGAAATGTGGTGAGAGGGATAAAGTAATTATGAACCAATGGTGAGATTAAAGGGTGTTATTTTACTATGGATGTGACTAGTACAGAAACTAATGAACTCAGATTTTTAATTTCAACCTCCTACTTTTATAGATTCTAGTTGAGACAGTTGGATATCTGAACTTTTGGTGCAACTGAGCAGTAGTCCGACTACTATGGTAGAGACAGTTAGGGTTGGGGCAGCTAGGCATTAGTCTGATTAGGCCAAATAAAATAAATTGTTTGTTCGCCCTTCTTTATTTTAAAAAGATAAATAGGGGCGGGTGGAAAAAGTTTTATTTTAAATTTATTTATTTTTAAAAAATACTCATCAGATAAAATAAAAATAACCCACAGAGGCCTAGAATGGCAATATCTTACATCAGACAACAACTTTAGAATAATTTGTAGGGCATCTGGCAAAAAATAAAGATAATTCACTTACATTTTTTTAATTTGTAAAGAAAAAAGCTAAAAAAATTCCCCTTTTTTAAGCTTTTTTTGTTTTTCGCCCCTAATTTTTTCAGTGAGGCAGGTGGAGGAGGCAAACAAACAATTTTTTTTTTTTGGCCTTACTTTGGTTGCTGAGATAATTGGACATCAGAAGAGTTGCAACTGGGCAGTAACCAAACTTGGACCACTATTATTTATTGCACACATTAATGACGCTTTTTATACTCCTAATAGGCCTACTACTGACATGTTACCACCTTTAGTATTCAAACATTTTGATGACTTAACATAGTCGTCAACGGCAATGGTAAACGTCCCCTACCAATTATGCAAATAAAATTTTGGTCTGACCAGAATGGTATGCGACTTAATGCTGACAAATGCAAACATATGTTTGTCAGATCATAGAGAAAATAGAACAGAAGGAGTAACATCGAGCGAAGATCAAAGGTACAGACCTCCTCGCCGCGATCGTAATTATCTCACCTTTACGTAACCTACTTGACAACAAGATAAGCAGAAATCGGCAAACGCGCATGCGTCGATAACTCTTACAATCATAACATAGCAACGTATCGCGAGCGAGATCGTCGTGATTGAAATATCGATTTAGGCCTAGGCCCTAGGC
>NW_022691770.1:467180-538793 GCF_011630105.1 Anneissia japonica
TAAATAGGGGTGGGTGGAAAAAGTTTTTTTTTTAAATTTTTTTATTTTTTAAAAATACTCATCAGACAGAATAAAAATAACCCACAGAGGCCTAGAATGGCAATATCTTACATCATAATTTGTAGGGCATCTGGCAAAAAATAAAGATAAATTCACTTAAATTTTTTTAATTTGTAAAGAAAAAAGCTAAAAAAATTCTCCTTTTTTAAGCTTTTTTGTTTTTCGCCCCTAATTTTTTCAGTGAGTTAGAGGCAGGTGGAGGAGGCAAACAAAAATTTTTTTTTTTGGCCTTACTTTGGTTGCTGAGATAATTGGACATCAGAAGAGTTGCAACTGGGCAGTAACCAAACTTGGACCACTATTATTTATTGCACATTAATGATGCTTTTTATACTCCTAATAGGCCTGCTACTGACATGTTACCAACTTTAGTACTCAAACATGTTGATGACTTAACATAGTTGTCAACGGCAATGGTAAACGTCCCCTACCAATTATGCAAATCAAACTCTTAGAGCTTGAATTTTGGTCTGACCAGAATGGTATGCGACCTAATGCTAACAAATTCAAACATATGTTTGTCAGTTTTATGAAGGAACCACCAAAACCCCAATTAAACTTACTATCACAACCACTAATGGAAGTTGAAGTTATTAAAGTTCTTGGTGTCCTAATTGACAATAAGCTTAAGTGGGATTCACATGTTACTAACATTGTTTATAGAGTTAACGGTAAATTATTTATGTTAAAACTATTAAAGAAATTCAACCTATCAAGACCAGAATTTATCACAATATATAAAGGTTATGTACGTTCGCTACTGGAATATGCTACCCCAGTTTGGAATTCTGGCTTCACTAACCTACTAATTAATATTTGATATGAAATTAATGGAATATTCCACCTTATATGTATATGATAACCAGATGAAAAGGATGACAGATTCAACTTTTATCACCAGCTACTCGAACTGACAAAGTGCATGTTCTCGGGTTTACAGGTGGAAACTTGTCCAGGTGTTCAAGGTTTAACACATATTTTTTCAATGTTTATTCTTTATTTAAAGCAATTCTCAAAAATTATTTTATCTCAAAACAAAAAGAAAAACAACAAGGGTGATCCATCTATTTCTTGTTCAAAATCAAGTTATAAATCAAATGCAGGTAAGATCAATTACAGCATGTAATTTAGGCCTATTAGTTGGCTTATAAACAGAGTATTATTACAATGCTTAAGAAACATACTAATATAAACATCCTGGTATTATCTTGATTTAAACCCATGAATCAAGGCAATGCTGACTGTCATTCTACCAGTCAACAGGTTTAGTAAATATGGATGACTTGTAGTCAATTACTATAGTACTATAGAAAAATAACTCAGGATATTTATATTTTTAAACGATGCAGAGGGATTTGTCAGACATATATTCGAACCATGTCTGTCTTGCTTAGCCTAAAAGATATTAAGGAGCCATCATGAATCAAATATTATGAGGGATTAATAGGGAGCTTACAAATTACGACAACAGAACGTAATGACCTCATGTTAGTTTGACCTCATGTTAGTTTGACCTCATGTTAGTTTAACTGCATATAAATGTTGTGTGTTACGTTTTATCCTGAAATCTGAGGACTATTATTAAACACTGGTGCCTCAACCTTTGCATTCGTGTCAGAAAAATGAAAAACTTATTTAAAGTTTAGCACATAACATGCACATGACGACAGCCACGGATGAGTGAATCGTTCCCAATCGAAAACTTTCTACTGTTGAAATGGTTATGGTTTAGGCTCTCAATCATGAGGTGGCCATTTAAAAATTTTCTGTGCATTTATTTAGGTTGTGTCCTTCAGATGAAAACTATTGTTATTATGATTATTTTTATTTTATTTTATTGTTATTATTTTATTGTTATTTGCTTTTTCTCAGTTGGCCTATATTATTTCTCTGTAAATCGCATAGGGGCAATGTGCAATATGCGCTATATAAACATAACATTATTATTATTATTATTATATTCTGACTAAAACATCAGTATTTCAACATTTGTGCCTACAATATGAAATTTGATGAAAATTTATCTATTTTGATTCATTACCTATTTTTAAGAATTATAAACCATCAATCTAAAAAATAAATTAATGGCAAATCTAATATTTATATCAATTGCATGAATTTGTTAATTAACCAATTGTAATTGCATTATCAAAACTGGTAATTTTGTGCAAAAATAGGTACATTAAAACCATCCGAGTACTTAAAAATACTGATGAAAAGGCCTTATGTCAGATGGTAATTGTTAGAAAGGCCTTAACGACTTGCTGTAATTGACAGCATTTAAGCCACAAATGTACACAACAAATGTTCATAATCAATAATCAACTACTTCAGGATAAAGTAACCCTAGCTGACAACCTTAAGACTTGTGCCCACGTTCAAAGCAACCTTGTTAATGGATATAAAAAATAAGCACTTTATTTATTGATTTCATTTGTTACCTATCCATAATCCAGCTAGATGAAAAAATATCTTCTAAATTTATTCATAACTTAACAGATTTTTCGAAGAAACATATCACTGAAAATATACCATACACATTCCGAGATCCATGTATATTCATTAAATATTACATGCTAAAATAAATAATTCATTTATTAAAATTTAATTAATTAGAGAATGGAAAGAGACAATTATATAATAATTTATTTGGATATACACTTCCATATCAGTGGCATTTAGCCATGTTACTTTTCATTAAAATTTAATTTTTGCTCTATGGTTTCTTATTGTGTATGAAGATAAGATGATCCCCTTGATTGCAAAACTTTCATCAACTCTAACACAGCCTTAATTTGATTTTTTTTAACTATAATAAATATTTGTCCTTGTAGTTTTCATGCCTTCATATTAAAATAAGAAAAATATATATATTAACAAAACAAGTACATTTGAAAGCTTTATAAATTACAAACTATCCAAAATTTACAATAATGACAACAATAGTAATAACTAGCTTTGATAAGCTTTAAAAGAGAAAAAAAATAGTAAACTTTAGTTTACTAACACCCACTCAGTAGGTCAGTGCAACTACAGTAAATCTACCTCTGAAATTGTGTTTGAAGTTAAGTAGACACTTGTTTCATAATTCTTAAATTGTTTTGCAACACATACGTTCACATGTTAAAAACGTACTGCTGTCTTCATTTCATGCATAATTCAATTACTGAGGCTACACTGGCCGCTGTATGCTACTTATAGATGTCGGTCTACACGTCCTTAATAATGCTTGAGTAAGATGATATTATGTCACTCAAATTGTTTTAGGTTGTTGTAATATAGCCTATTGTAAGTCCTGCTAAGCTAAATTAACAACATAACAAAGATTCAAATTCAAATGACATTTATTCAACGATGGTAATACAACCACAAGTCGCAATTTGTTCACATGTCATATATGTTTTTAGATTAGAAATTTGAAATCAGGCTTCTCCATAAAATCAATTGAATTTTTAAAATTCAAGATGAAGAAAGAGCATGAACCTAGAACTTACAACTATCTAATTATAAATTCACCCAGTATAATATACAGTAGAAAACCTTAATTATAAACCCTAATTTTATGAAATCTTGATTGTTTGAATGTAAAATCTTGGTGATGATGTCTCAAACTGGTCTCTATCTCTTCTGAAGAATAAAATGCTGTCACAACCTCAGTCTAATTTGTTTACCAAAGCTTGATGAAATAATCGTAAACAATCACTTTTTGTTGTCTGCAACTATGAGATAATATTGCAAAAAACATAATCCTGCAAGAAACTGAGACAATCCTGCAAGAAACTGTGAGATAATCCTGCAAGAAATTGAGATAATTCTGCAAGCAACTATGATATAATCCTGCAAGAAACTATGAGATAATCCTACAAGAAACTAAGATAATCCTGCAAGAAACTATGAGATAATCCTGCAAGAAAATAAGAGATAATCCTGCAAGAAACTATGAGATAATCTTTGAAGAAACTGTGAGATAATCTTGCAAAGAAACTATAACCCTGAAAGAAACTGAGATAATCCTTGCAAGAAACTCTGCCTCCAAAGTTAACCACTTTTCTTCAGTTATCGATCACAAGTCACAACTTAACCAATCACAGTTTGGAATCATTTTCAGATGCCAACTAGTGAACGATCATGGAACAAACCAAAAATACCAGAATATATAAAAAATCAAACAAATATGAACCAAATATAAAGGGGCTCCCAGCCTCCCCACATTTATGACAACCATTTGAAGGAAGCAGCTGGCAAATGCCTATTTGGAGAATTCTGTCAGTGATAACATGCAATTTCCAGCAACCAAGGTCATCTGGGAAAGGCAATTGATGCATAAACCAGCATCATGATTGAGCCTGGTTGGTATCACAGATAACATTGAAATGGAATTTTAAAATGTTATAAAAATTTCCAAATATATTTTGTTAACTCTGATTAAGCAAAAATCAATTTTTCAACAGGATCATATTCTCCATCAAGAACTTTAAAATTCAATATTTAAATTGCATTAAATTGTTTTAGTTTTCAAAATAAAAAAAAAACATGTTTTTGTTTATATAGATTGTTGCTTACAGTATGACTTCATATATAATCCACATTTCCTTGAAAACATCATAAATGCCAAAGATAACTTGTCTTTAATTCAGACAAACATGATACCAATATATCCAGATGAGCAAGGAATTCATAGATGAAATTGCAGTATCTTTTGAAGTGTGCAGATAAGACGTTTGCCTTGGAGTAAAAACTGTCCTCCCTCTACTCTCCAAGGATCATGCTGACGTCAGCAGATTGAGCTTGTGAAAATATTGGAACATTTATTAATTATTATTTAAAATCACCCTCAAGACTACATGATCATAATACAAATATGACTCCATAACAGAAAATAATCAATGCATTATCACATGTGGTTGGTTTACTTCCCGCTCTGGTAATACTATTGTGATTCCTAATTTAAATTGTACATCCAACCAAGTAGTATCTCCAATATTGCAGAGTGTGTGTTATGTAGAAAAACACAACAGCAACAACTATTAAGTTCACCTTCCACGTAACTATTATTATTTTTGTTTATAGTATAGTCCATATAGCCTTTATGCTCATAAACTTTTCAAAATACAGTTTATTTAAAAAAATAGTGTTCATTATAAATTGAAAATTGTCAGTGGCTACTTGCTAATGCTCTAAAAGTTACCACACTTTTCTTAAATATTAAGTTTCTGCGGCCATAATAGGCACTAGATTCCACATGAAAGAGGAACGCGGACTATTATCTAGACTTCCAATAGGCTTGTGAAATGCTATGTGAATTCCAGAGCCTAATATGCAAACAAAACACCAGAATGGATAACACTGCCTTTCCCTGCCATTTATTTATAAAATTATTTATATTTATTTTGCCTTCCTGTATTTTTACTCTGATTGCACTTCTATGACCACTTTACGCCGATTGTGTTTATTCCAATAACAGATGAAAATATTAATAAAAATACATACAGTAATATTAACAAAATAATACAATGATCCAATGCAGGTTGTGCAACTTACACGAATGACTTCTGGGCATGCATAGTGGGGAGAGCCGCAACTTGTTTCTAAGTACGTTCCCGCAACCTGCAGTGACGCCATTCCAAAATCAGCAACACGAATGTTGTTTTTCTCATCTAATAGAAGGTTCTCTGGCTTCAAATCCCTATGGCTATGAGAGGAAAAGAGTTAAAGGAGTTAATATAAATTATCAATTAAAATGTTAAATCATGATTACACTACAATTTATTCATATTGCAACAAAAGTGCTGACACTAAAAATGGTATCATGGTTCTTGTTAAAATTAATTGAAAACTAATAATGCAATGATTGTAATTTTCATTTTTTTTTTATAATTGTATTATTTTGTAATTATTTTATCAAACGATACATTTTAAATTTTATGCATATTTTGTAAGTTGAACAATAAAAGTTTTTTTGATGACATTTAACAAGATAAGTGAAGCTATCGTAAGTGTATTGTCGATGACAGGTGAAGTGATATTACCAAGAGCATCATTATCTTATGTTACATAATACCAGTCTTACATATGATTATCATTCTTGTGTCATTCTATGAGCATGTCATATCATGTAAAATGCCTATTGTTTGATTGTTTTCAAGCTTTTCAATGAAATTATTGACATGAGGACATAATATGGTTATTGACCCAAATAACCAAGTTATAATCTGTGAAGTGCTTTTAGACTATGCTACAGTATATCATAACATTATCCATATCATACAAAATATTCTCATCATGAAAACTATCAACATCATTATGGTTGTTATTTGTAGTTTAATTATAGTGCAACAATGTTTACTGTAAAGTTTTTATTCATGTGGGATATCACCGACTATTATCTTTCTTGAGTATATTATTCTTCCAATTATTATTATAATTATTATATCTGTATACTTTTAATAATGTTTATACATTATGCTATGTTTAAATCATATTTGCTTCCCATTTTCGATATGCCGTATATTTGTATGAGTCCCTTAAGCCACTCTGCGTTGGCTGACGTGATTCCATGTAGATGTCCATGTCCATGCGAGAAGGGGCTCATGTTAAACAAGAACAATAATATAAGTGCTACTGTACATTTTCCCCTTCTTTATACTGGTAGCATGTTCAGTACACATCTTCTTCCTGGTCTCCCACAGGGCCCACCAATGCTTTATAAAAATCTAATGAGGCTTAAAATTTGTTTTAATCATGAGAAAAAGTCCTGCTGTCACAGGAAGCGAACCTAGGAGCCTGGGGTTCCAAGGCAGGCACCTTAACCACCAAGCTATTTAATTCCACTTTCTACCATTATTAATAATTTAGATTACGTTAGTTTGTAATCAAATTAAATAAATACGGCTTGTTTATCTGCGTACATGCATTTTGGAAGCAGCTGACTTATTTGAGGTTTGAGCGATATAATTACGTAAGCTACTCTGACCTACTTTCAGTTTTGTTGTCTTTTGGTTAAATAAATAAACGAAATGAAATGAGACATTTGATGTTGATAGTTATACTTTCAATTAATGTTTTATTTTGGTTTGACTTAACATCACAATCTAATATATTTTATAAATATTTTTTTCTGATCTACTGTATGTATGATGTATTAAAATTTCATCATGCAATATTTTTATTTGCTATACTAATGCCCAGGTTAGAGGATGTTAGCATAATAGTGGTATTTTACACACTAAAAAATATTTATTATTTTCAATAACATTACATTATTACCTGTATATAGTGACACAAATCAGTAGTGATATTGGCATTCTGTGAACGAGATACTTAGGCGTCATGTCCAAATTATTGAAAACGACAATCACGCGTTGGACGCGTTTTCTATTGTTCTCTACAAGCGACGTTGTTTTGTAAAGTTTCCTGGCGTTTGACAACGCTAGTATGCATAGTTCGAAAATAGCTCCGCCTCTCATTGATGCTTCACTGATTTTTTCAAACAACGCGTTTAACATGTTTAACCTGTTTGGATTTCGTTTTATTTCAAAAAGGAATTTAAAACTAAAAACACGATTTTATAGACTCGTTATATTTTGCGTTGATATATTACGAACAGAAATATATACGTTTTCCATTCAATTACCGAGAAACTTTATGTAAAACTAAATGTAATACCTGAATAAACCACCTGCCTAAGCCTGATGGCCACAAATCAAGAAGGCAGCCATCGCACACATACCTCGCAGGGTGTGCACTGACAGCACACCTTGCACAATGGACAAAGCTTGTGGTTGTCCTTCTTGGGACTAGGCTTAGGCAATCAGTAGGTTTATCTAGGTACCGGTAAGCATTCACGAAGTAGACCACCTTATTATTGTAACAGTTTATTCTATAAAAAAACTCTGCATCAAATCAATAGTGTCTTGAATGCTTTGTAGAATGATTAGTTGTCAAATTAGATCACTTGTCAGATGCACCATGAAGCTTGATTTTGTACTAGTTAACAAATATTGTTCATAAGTTTTTTTTTTGTTTTTTTAAAATTTATATCAAGGTTTGTTCGGTATAGTGTGTTCAATACGTGTCTGGTACCCCAAGAGGTAGCATACTAAGTTATAGGACTGCTCAGGAAACATGATTTGGGAATTAATTAATATTTTAAATCAATTTCTTAATTTATTAAAGATGCATCATCTACAAACCCTGAAAACATTTTATGAATTGCTCATTTGGAAATTAAATTTGAAACATTTTGTTTTCTGCTAAATCTCTTTAATTTCTTAAGTTTTACGAACATTTTTTCACAATCTCCTTTGGGGCATTTTTTTTTATTTGTTGACGTTTTTCGTCTATACCTTTTATAGAATTCTATCATATATATAATATAAAGGAACAGTGGTATGATGCGAGTTATTTACCATACTCATGAATAACCACTATATCGTATAGCGTTACGTAACATATTATGCGGAAACGGAGACGAACCGATTGGTTCAGACGACGATCGGACTACGCCTGAAGAGAGTCCAGACGGACCGAAAATTTGCGTCATATACAGTAAGTGTTGAATGCTGTCTCTTAAGTAGAGTATCATCAGTTGAGAACATGAGAAGTGACTTGAGGAAATTAACATTCACAACAATAGAGTATGTATATGACGTCTGATTACAAGTTGAGGAGTGACTTGAGAGAACCACTGACAACAATAAGAAGTCTGATTAGCAGTTAAGGAGGGACTCGAGAGAATCAACATCAACAACACCCGACCCGAGATTCAAGCTTGATAATAATTAACTTTGTGCCCATAATCATCCATCTATGTTGGTTGTAAATGTAAGCATCCTAAATTATTAAACCCTTCTTATAATAATAATAATAATAATAATAAACATTTATATAGCGCCAATTCAAAAATTTATCAAAGGCGCAGGAGAAAACAAACTCAGTAACATTTCTCAAAAAGGTGAAACTTTAAGTTCTTCTTAAAAGAATATAAATTAGGCGAATTACGAAAAGAAAAAGGAAGAGAATTGAACAGAGAAGGAGCTTGAACAGAAAAAGCACGTTGACCATATGTTTTGGTTTTGTTTCGAGGAGATGGAACTGTCAAAAGATTTTTTGAAGATGAACGAAGATGGCGGATAAGTACATGAAATTTTAAGTGATGCAACAAATATAATGGTTTGTGAAACGCAAGTAACTTATATACCAAAAGAAGCAATTTGAAAATACAACGTTGTTTAATGGGAAGCCAATTAAGACACTTAGGGCTGGTGTTATGTGTTGACGTCTTGGGATCAGTGAAACAATACGAGCAGCAGAATTTTGGATTTTTTGTAAACGCAGAATTTTGGTATCGGGTAGTGCAATAAAAAGTGAGTTGCAATAATCTAACTTAGATGAAATGAAGGCATGGACTAAAACTTCGACTGATTTATGTGAAAGAAACTTCGTATTCTCCAAAGATTACGTATAAAAAAGAAAGAAGATTTACAGAGCGCAGATATATGTGGAACAAACGTAAGACTTTCATCAAGTACAACGCCTTCGAACAGATGAAACTGGGTTAATGGGAATGTCATCAATATATATGGACTGAAATTGAGGTTTTGGATGGAATTTATGATGAAATTATTATGATGAAATGGGCACCTACAGTACATTAACCAAACCTATGTACCTGTATATTACATGCTATGACGATTAATGTGTATATTTAGATCATAATCATTTAGTAGTTCATAATTTAGAAACTATTTTGTTTCTTTTCCATTCAATAACTCACCTGAAGACATTCCAACACACAGTATATTTTTAACTATTGCTCAGGACTTTTACAGACATGTTTCATCTATTTTAACATTTTACCTAATCAATCTAAATGGTCCCTCAATGCAATTTATTTCAATATTTACCTTCAGGCTATTTACCATCAGGCTTCACCTGAGCAAAAGCTTGTGTTAAATAAATAACATCTAAGTTAGTCTCAGAGTGCTGCCTTTTAATTTTCTTTGTATGAGATTTAATATTCAACAGCAAAAAATAATTTATACTCACCATATAGAATGGCTATGACAAAAATCTATGGCAGAAATAATTTGACGGAAAAATTTGCGAGCTTCTTTTGGTGTGAGGCGCCCTTTTTTCACAAGGTAATCAAATAATTCCCCTCCAGATACATGCTCTAAAACTAGGTACCTGAGAAAAGAGAAATATATTTCAATAAACAAAGATAAGAAAAAAGCTAGTACAACAAAAATATGCTGAAATTTGTCATAACTTTGTAGTTTATAGTTTATCCAAACTGGGGAACTTATCTGACACAAGCATACAAACCATATGCGAAAATATGTAGGGAACGAAAATGAAGTCTTGGTTATGCGTTGTGGAATCTATAGGCAATAACATACCAGAAGAAAGATGGAATTGTCCATCTTCTTTTTCAACCGCCAACATTTGAAGATTCCTGTTGCTTGGTCAACAACAAAAACCAACCATTGAAACAGCAACAACCATTAACACACTCATACTTTCTCCATTTCTCTATACTCACTTAATTACTCCACAGACCTTCTCATCGGCTAAAAACATTTTTTGCTTCTCATGATAAATGCCTTACTAGTGCTACCTTAACAAGTATACAGTAGCACAGAATTTCAAATACTTTACAATAATTTTACCTGCAAAACAGGTCAATACTTCAGACTTCATGTCTACATGTACATAATCTTAGAGGTTCACCAACAACTGCTTGACAGCCAATTCCCAACCCATCAATTTTCTTGAATATCTCATAATATATATTGTCAATCAAAATGAAACACAGTAATTTACTGCATATTATTTCATGGCATTTTATTGCATTAAGAAAAATACTGTGGAATATTTTATTGAGTAAAACTATAAACATCTACAGTATGGTATTTTAAGTACATAAACATTTTTACTGTGTCTTATGAAGTTAAGTGTCTTTTTATCTGTAATATTTTACTCGATATATTATTGTTTATAATTGCATTTCTCATTCCTTAATAATTGGAACTATAGGTCTCCCTCTAATTAGGACCCCTCCAATTAAAGACCACCTCCAATTAAAGACTACTTTTCAGTGGTCCCAAATAAACAAATGTTTTTTAATTTTATTATTTTAATGAGAGACCAAAGCTGCTAAAGACAATGAAAACCCCGGTCCCAAAAGTAGTCTTTAAATGGAGGAAGACCAGTATTTGTTTTAAATCATTAATTGACCAATTATTATTATAGAGCTAAATTTAATATTGTGAAGGATTAGTACTGGTGATTTACATTAAAACTGTGAGTACTTGACAGATAATTTGCCAGTGACAAGTACACTCGACATAGATCTGGTATCCACACAATTACTTTAAGTACAATCAATTTTTAAGATGGCTGTGTTTGAAAGCCATTTCTATTGCTTCTTCCAAGACAGGTAACCTTACCCCGGTATTCTTAAAACGAACTTTAGTCGTAGTTCGAGCTAAAACTTTAAAATTACATCATTCTGTATTCTTAAAACGAACTTCGACTAGCACTACGACTAAATGACGTGAACCTCGACTAAAATGATACCTCCGCAGGCCGATTTTTTTAGTCAGCCTAAGGTCAGGCTAAATCGCCGACTTGAAATATTTACCCCACTAAAAACGTGTTTTTTGTAACTCACGATAAAATGAAACGAATAAAAACGATTGTATATGCAGGTTTGATACTGATATTGATATATCTTCGGTGTGTTAAACAAAAGAGACATCAAGTTTAGCTTCTAGAAGGAGAAATTAACATGTTTTGCTAGCCACATGCGATAGTTCCTGATTTGCACGAAATCCCCTCGCGTTGCTATCACATAGCTTCACAATAACAACAACAAAGATGGCGCCGCCCTCGCTCGGGCTCAACTATAATAGTTCTCCAAAGAAAGCAAATTCTCTATTGTAATATGTTAACAACTAATATAGTTATTATTTTAGAAAATTAATTAATGGAATGATCGTCTATTATGAATTATGAGGAAATACGTTTTTGAAACACAAACGGCAGCCTAATATTCATCCGCGTTACCGGATCTCTAAAATTTCGCCTGCTATTAAAGATAGCCCTTTTCATTGGTTAGTTTGATAGTCGTGGCTTGCCAGTCGTCTTCAGTTAAACTAAAACTAGGACTTGATTTAGTCGTAGTTAAAACTTTGACTACATTGTTTGTGAATACAAATTGAAGTTAAAGATGCAACTAGCACTAAATGAAGTTCTAGTTCGAAGTTCGACTAAAGTTTGTTTTAAGAATACGGGCGTTATTGTTTTTGGCCTGGAGTCATTAAACAATTCTAAAAAACAAAACAGAATTGAAATCATAAAATTATCAATTATAACTTGCTAATTTTGGGGTGAAAGATCATAGTACACGGTCACAGAAAGTCAATTTCTTTTTAACTATTTGGCAATCAAGGATATGGAAATGTAGGCACTATAATGACCATTCTAGTTTATAGATGCTTTACCTCCAAGTTGACTAGGAGCTTGCAAAAGGTAATGTGAAGAGCGATAGTTCATAATTAGGTTAAGTATTAATTATTCCGGTGTACAGCTGTGTCATGGTTCAGTGAATTATATCACCTTGCAATAAGATTGAAAGGATGATCTAAGTCATCAACTTTAGTACATAATAATCAAACTAGATATGTTATTACAAATACGATACAATAAATCAACTGAAGGTTTAAACATTGTCATTGGTAATTCAATATTTCATCAGATATTTCATGTACCCGGTACTTTTTTGTATTTTGTAAATTACCATATATTTCTTAAACATTTGTTATTTAGTGGAAGGTGATTATAATTATATTTGTGAATTCCAACTTTTATCTTTTGTCTTTATAATTTCATATGAATTTGTATTAATTTGTAATGGATAATAATGTTCTCTTGAACTTATGGCAGTCAATGGAAATAGTTATATCGCTACCTCTGAATAAGGATTTTATTATAAATATAAATTTCATTGTTGACTCTGTTTTTCTATGTCCTGACTGTTCAGGCTTAACTGCAGACAAATAATTTTTTCCCATTAGCACCAGTTAGATATGAAGCTTTGCACCTGGGGTAGGAATGTACCATACTGTCCCCTATAAAAGGCCTACTGTTGTACAGCTGGATGGAGGCAGCTTGGTGTTTTATAGCCTGAGACATGGGATCATAACCATTCTGTTTGGCAATGATCAAATGTTCAGTAGTACACTTCTTTTTTATGTTTTTATATATGAAGCAGGAACATTTTTTACTGATTCAGTGTTCTTTTTCTTCTTTTTTTTGCCAAATTCAGGCTCAAAATATTTTTATTTCACATACCTTTCGAAGATAGGAAAATTATTGTACAATCCTACTGTATATTACTTTACTATGTTAAAGGTATTATTTATATAGTCACACCTACTACACGTAAGGTACAGAAAACTTTTGTTGATTTTTCTTTTTTTTTTTTAAATAAAATCCTCATTTGACATTTTACCTCAGCCTCAACATGTTCTTATTTTTAAAGTAATTTTAGACTCAGTGTTTTTATAAAATGTGTTCTTATAAAGAAGTATACTTGTCCTGCGCTAAGGGTTGTGCCTGTGAAGCTATGCTCTTTGTATTAAGCTATTTTAAGGCAACTTCACACAATTTAATCCTAAGAATCTTCATAAGTATCATAGTATGCTCTTTCCACGTTATCAATGCATATATAGAATGCTGACCTAGATGCCACATAGACACTTTCTTCAACAATCACATGACCTTAGTTTCACTTTTTTTTCTCCAAAATCAAATGATCTTTTTTTTTTATTAGCGGATGCACGGCAAAAGCTTAACCCTATAGCAAGGCCCAATAAAGGATGGGTCTGATGTTGAATGTCCAAAACAAAGCCAAGGACCGTAGCCAATCGCATGGCTGGCATATAGCGTGAAACATTTTTTTATAGCCCATCCACAATGCAAGCTGAGGTATCTACACGTACAGTATGAGCCTGGACGGAATTTGACAGCATGATGTTAAAAACTTGAGCAGCAACCACTGAAAATATAGATGAGCATCCTTGCCCTTCAACCTCCTTTACCCACTTCATTATCCCCTTCCCAATTTATTACTCCTTTCTACTTCATTACCTCCCTCTACTAACAAACTGCAAAGCTAGGTACATGTGCCACTATATGACACTATAGCTTTATCAATCATGATATTCAAGCAGCATTAACATACATGGTAATAGGATTGCAGTGACTCATCCTAATCACCTGTTGTCTCCTCAATGTCATCACTCATCACCTAGATTGCCGTTTTGTCTCATCTTATTATCATTGTCATTCACTATTTCTACAAATCATTCATCATTTACTTTGAAAAATCTGAAGAATGGTCATGCACCAATCATTGGAATTCTGCTGAATGAAGTTACATGTTAGACATGATGTTAAGGACAGGATAAAATAAGGGTATTTTTTTTGGTGTGAATCACACCAAGGATAACCCACTACTCTGAAGACTTGTTTCCCGTGGGAAACTCTCCAATTCCAATGTTCTGGGTTTAAATCCTGTTTAAACCAGGAATTTTCCTAAAAAAATCTTTACGGTTTTGTAAGCTTACATAAAATATTCTATTCCCTAAGTCCCTTATGAACATTTATTGTTGAAAGTGAATGGTTTGTTTGGTAGAATCAAGTCTTCTTGGATACGGTCTTAAAACCAGAGACACTTTTACACATCAGGGTCATGTGTATCTTAAAGAAATTTACTGAATCTTACAGAAGAAAAGCATTGTTACCTATATGCTTTGGTGGTACGTTTGAGCCCAATAGGAATGGACCACGCCCATGCAAATAGGCACAATGACACTGCATGGGTTAAATAAATGTATGAATAAGAGAATAAATAAGTAAAATGAATGAATGAATGATTAAATGATGGATAATATGAGAGACTGAACAGATGGATAAATGGAGAAATGATTGAAGCTGATGTACAAAGGAAAAAATGAACAAAAGGATGAATATATGGATGAATGTAAATTGATGGTGGAATAGATGAATGAATACTGTAGATGAATATTAATCTCTCATTCTTCAATCCAGTTCCACCACAAACTTCATTACCATGCTAGTGTCGTGATTCACTAATAAATGATCACTATGGCAACAATATAGCGATCATGCATGAGTTGTTATTAACATTACACCAATGAATACATTTAGTATTGCAACTCAATCTCTTAATAATTATGAAGATTAGTGTTTTGTTACTCTAATATTTATGAAATTGGTACTTTCAGATAATGATTAGTGAAAGCTATTATTTCATTCATTCATAAACATCAGACCATCCTATTACATGTTCAAGGGATGTTCTTTCTCTATCATTATCATCATCATCCTCATTATCATCATCACTGTACCCTCCTAAGCACCACCTTTATCATTATTAGGAGTAGTTTTGCCATATTATTTTATTATTTCTTGCTCTTCTAATACAAATTTTACATAGAAGTGTTAAACAATAATTGTTTTATTACAATTCTTTTCATCACTGGATTATCATCATTATCATCACCATCATCACTACCACTGTCATTATCATCCTTATTGTCACTCCCTGCAGCCACTGTGTTGATCGTCAATCATTCATAATCTGAAATTTACTTAAAAATATAATTCTGTCTAATGTTTGTGTTTATTTTTACTTCAAATTTAGTTGTTATTATTAATATCCGAATTACTATTCTCTCCATTATCCTTAACATTATAAACCTTCATAAAACTGAGAATGTTCCATACTACTGTGTCTGCTGGTATGTGGAATACGAAGTGGAATCATAAGACTAATACATAGTATATTACTACCACACTGTTATTGCACTTTTTAGCATCATCTTTTTACCATTATCATTGTGGTTTTCATCCTTATCATCATTATCATAATTTAATCATTACCAATGGTAGAGCTGTTGGGAATCACAGTACATTCAAACACCGCACAATGCATTAAGTACATCATGTAAACCAATTATTAATCATGGCTCGATACATCATTCCACACGTCTATGTAGGCCATGTCACTTACATACATAATGCTAAACATTACAACAGTAGCATTAACCATAGTATTTGATAGTTCAGACAAACATACATTATTAGTACACTAACAACCGATGTTCAATATCTAGGGATCAGCTACAAACTCTGAAACAGGGATTAAATTATTGAGCCATGCTAACATTTCGTGCTTTTATAAAATGACAATAACTAATTTCAGACTATTGCACATTACTTCTAGGTTTTAAATGCTATAAAATGTAACTTCTTCCTTACTAACTAATTAATTCATTTAAAATTTATTATGTTTCTTTTTTGTTTCTATTTCATTGTTACCTACAGTAACAGCAAGGCTAATGTAGTGGCTTTGAGAGGGAAAAAAATCCTTGTCACATGATTTGAACCGAGGACCCTAGAATTGGAAGGTAAGCACTTTAACCACCAAGATACTCCTAAAACTAACTAAATCCTTTCCGAGCCACTGGGGCTCATAGGGCTGCAGCTTATCCCCAGTTTCTGTAGTGTGAAGCGGATAAGAGTTGTACTCCCTGGACGGGACACTAGTCCGTCGCAGGTTAGTCCCCAGCAGTTTGCTGGTACCCATTGATACAGCTGGGTGGACTGAAGCAATGTAGCTAAAGTGCCTTGCCCAAGGACACAAGCGAATCTGCACAGCAGAGACTCGAAACTCTGACCTTACGATTGAAAGCCTAAACGTCAAACGCTGTGCCAAACTGCCGCTATACCAAGATACTCCACTTCACCCTATTCATCAACAATTTAGATTTTCTTGATTATTATACCAAGATTCGAATTTCACAACACCAATTGCTGTAGAAAGGGCCTTCCACTGCTGTGGTAAATCCAAGGATTGACAGTAAGATATTTTTTCAAAAGAAGAATAAATTACTATAGTAAAGCCATAGCCCATAGCAACCATTTGCTGCTGAAGCATTTTGAAGAAATTCGAACCCTGTTATACTGTAGGTCTACTATTTATAAAATTAAAAAATATTTATAAAAACATGGAAATGTAGCAATTAAAGAAGATACAAATATAAGCAATGACTTTGCATTCCTTAATATACTGTACAATTCAAAAATTAATTAATGTAATCAAAAACATTAGAATGGCAAAATTAAATTAACAAACTTATATAAAATATAATTAATGTTATATACTACATTTTTCAAAATATTACTAAACGTTTTTTTATGAAAGTTGGGTATACAACATGGAGAGGCAAGATAGCCACATAGTCATTACCCTTAAAAACAATAAAAGCTGTTGATATTGTTGCAAAAGAAGAATAAATTACTATAGTAAAGCCATAGCCCATAGCAACCATTTGCTGCTGAAGCATTTTGAAGAAATTCGAACCCTGTTATACTGTAGGTCTACTATTTATAAAATTAAAAAATATTTATAAAAACATGGAAATGTAGCAATTAAAGAAGATACAAATATAAGCAATGACTTTGCATTCCTTAATATACTGTACAATTCAAAAATTAATTAATGTAATCAAAAACATTAGAATGGCAAAATTAAATTAACAAACTTATATAAAATATAATTAATGTTATATACTACATTTTTCAAAATATTACTAAACGTTTTTTTATGAAAGTTGGGTATACAACATGGAGAGGCAAGATAGCCACATAGTCAATTTGACTAGTGGCTAATAATAGCCTCCTCCTTAAAATAGAAATCAAACGGATCCAGACTGATGCAAACATGGTCCTCAACTCGCCTAAATCTCTTGAGAGGGTTCTTCGAGGAGCTGAGCATTTTTTTGTTGTTATAAAAGACCCGAATTCAATACTCGACAAAGAGCCGGGTATCAAACCCAGGCCCTGGCGTGCAAGAGGCAGGAACCATACCAATTAGCCAAACGCTCAGCTCATATATTGTTAAGATCATTTTTAAAATTTTTATTTTTTATATAAATTATTATCATCATGAATCATCATTAAATAAAATATTATTAATTATCCTTTATTATTCTCATCAGTCATCACTTGCACGAAAGAAAAAAAGAAGAAAAGATTAATATTTTAAATTTTATTAATGGGATACAGTACCTACCGTAAATATCTAAAATAAGTTAAGTTCTGTAGAACAGTACAGTATATTCACAGCATGGTCCAGTACAAAGTTGACTACTTACAATTCCTGAACCAAACATAAACATTCAAACTAGAAGACATTAAAACTGAAGTTCTATACTTCAGCCATTTGAAGTAGCACTTGATTCATAAAAGCATTAATAAAATAATACACACAACAAAAATGTTACATTGTGTAGGAAGTGTGCTATAACTAATTACAGTATTATTACATTTATAGTGTTTATTATTCAATTTATAGTTGATCTTAGATATTTTAATGCAAACATATAATTCTTGTATTCATTGCTTATTTTACTTACAAATTTTGCACCTTTAACACTAGTTATCAATTTACAATTCTTATTGTATCAATAGTCAAGGCAAAGTATAAATATTAAAAATAATTTTATTTACTAATAAATTATTATATTATTAATAATTATTTATAATAATTAACATAAATTATTGTAATAATTATTGTTAAATGTTATCATTACAGAGGTCCCGAGTCTCCTGTTCTCTTGCGAGACTGTGCTGTAGACAAGAATCCTGGAAAATTACCCATCTCCAGCTAATTCACAATATTTCCATGTTTTTATTACTGTTGAGAAAGCTCATTAACAGACCTCCCAGAAGTGGCTTTTTCCAATTTGGGACCCCTGTAATTATTATTAATTAGACTTACAGTATCAAACCTAAAGACTTAATAATCAAATTTCTACTTATATTACAGAGGCATCCATTACAGTACATACTAACATCAATTTATTGCTTATGAATAATTCATGTGACCTCTACTTTGACCTCTAAGTACCATATCTAATGCAGTGAAGATGAGTATAACATGGAGTTATTGAGGCAAAGAACCTAAGAATATATGAAATATATGTTGTTCTACTTTACAGTTAACAAAATTCATACTTTTATAACTATTTCTTACAAGTTACATATTATAATAAATAAAAATAAATACTATACGTTAAAAATATTAAATTTTAACTATCTTTATAATCAATCAAATAATTAATTTAGGAGGCTCATAAAAATGAATGAGAAAATGAGTAACAATATTAAATATCACACAACTTCACCAGGTTAAAAAATTGAGGTTTAGTGAAATTAACATTTTATTGATCATTGTCTTGGGAAATTAGCGATCACACCTGCATTTGAGAAATTTGCTTCGGCAACCCTTTCGGGTGTTGCACCAACATGAAAACGTCAAGCCACTTAAACGACAGCAGAACTGATGGATGAGAGAATTTTAATTTGATGACTCGTATGCGATAAGGTGAACAAGCTTTCAACAGCTAATTTGTGAACATGAATTAGGAGGGGTGAACTCTAGGTTGTTAGCCTACAATACAAGGCTATGCTGGAGATACAGTAGTATAATATAGTACGTACAATTTTCACATTATAAAAGAGAGAAAGGGAAATATGGACAGAAAACGAGAAGGAAAATGAAAAGAAACAGGAATAGGGAAAATAATTAGTTCATAACAATTTATTTTATAAGGTAAAGGGAAAATAATTAGTTAAATAGTTATTTATCTAAGGTAGAATAATTAGTTAATAATTATATATATTTTTATGCATACATGTGTTACCATGTGTTATACAAAACCTGTTACATATTATATATTATACTGTACAACATTTCTGAATAACACTATTCGTGTCATCTATCTAATTATGCAAGCTCAACTGACAGCTTATTGCATAATATTATTAACAGGAAGGTAATTGGAATAAATCTCATTTTGGTGTGTGACGCTCCAAGAGGAAGAGAGTTAATACAAAATTATCTTTTGAGCAACCGATCAACCGCATCCCGCGAAAATATTTTATTGAAGAAGCAGAAAATAATTGATCCACGTCTTGTTTATGAATTACGGTATGTTACTAATTACTTTCTTTGGTACACATGAAATGCAAAATATTGAGGCATGCTTTAAACTGAATTCATACTTACAAATATTTCTTGTTCTCATATACATCAAAAAGGCCAAGAACATGGGGGTGTTCTATAAGTTTCATTATGGCAATTTCTCTTTCCACCTAAAAATAAACCATAAATATTCATTAATATTTTTAATCTAAGAATACTCATAAACACTCATAATCATTAATTTATAAACATTCACTTAATATGATGTTCTGATATTTTTTGCTTTAAAAATATTTATTTTATTTTACAGATATTGATAGTATAGATTTCAAAATATATATAGCAATAAAGTTAATAAGATACCATTCTTTAGAAAGGCAATCTTTAATTACATTACTTGTAAATTCATATGATGGTTTGAGTGTTAAAATGATTTTTGTTCAACTCATGCATACAACACTGAATCATCTGATTTATATTCATAACTTAGTGTTTTGTCAAGTTAAAAAAAAACACTATTATTTGATCATTCTTAGCACGATATTATTTGAGTAAGAAATATCACACAGTTGGGAATGAATATTTAAAGGAAAGAAAGTTACAAGTAAGAAGAGTGAAGCAAACTGAAAATTCATTGATAGGATTATAGGGAACAGATGACAAATTAAATGGGAATTACAAAAAAAAAAATAATAATAATTCCACATTCCTTTTATTCATGCTAAAAATGTGAACATCCTGGGTTTTCCATTCTGTGATTGACTGATGCAACCTGTAGCCTTATACTAATATATGCAATAGATGATACGTTAGATTGTACTACATGCGTGCCATGGTGTGGATACATGAACATGGTAACTAATAGCGAAAAAAGATACATTGTTTGCAGCTATTTGCGCTCCTTTAATTGAAATATAAAACAAACATCTGCAGTTTCACGATTGTATCTTAATACCAGTATCCACGGTAAAGTCTCAACGAACCTTTCATTCTTAATTTCAATCTTCACACCCACATCATAAAAACCACTTAGTGTGTTCGCAATTCAGCGGCAAAATCCAAACAAACATATCAACAGAAGAGAAAAACACAACCATGATCAATAGAGTTGTTTAAATTAGGTCATTCTCCTCAAAATTGTAGCGGAGAGAGACAACCAATTAGAGACCATCATCAAGCCCGTCATTAGAAAATTAATCTACATTCTCCGGCCTTCCTTCATTAATGCAACCAGCTCAATAACGCACAAATATTTGCCACCTATAAGCCTTGAAATATTTAGTTGCTAATTTACGAGTGGTAGTAATTTGATCCAATAAACCAATGCATTCATTCCAAAACAATGTTTTGATTTACCCTTGAATTAAATACTGGCTCAAATAAATAAATATTTACACAATATCAATATAATGCTTCAATGAACTTGTGTCAGTCAGAATGTAAATTTAAATATTTTGAGCTTGTCACTGAGTGGTTAATTTAGAGTCAATTAATGGTGAATCAGTGTTTTTATATTCTTCCATCCCTGCTAAAAGTGTGCTCGATAGGAAATCAATCAGAGACCTGCTTAATGAACAGAGTATTTAATAATATCTAATAATGGAAGAAGCTTCCCAACATTTTCAAGAAATTCTTTCAATTCTATGATGGGAACATGTACATCATCCTCATATGTTTTTTAAAAGCAAAGTGCCAGTGTGATGGTGTCTGTGATATTTATAATTAATACTTTATAATACATGATATTCTCATTTCACAGTCAAAGTAAACTGCAAAACCATAGATGCCAAGTTAGACCAATTTTCAGACAGGAGATTTTGTTTTAAAAGGGGTCATAAGCAAGCCGCTCCCCCACCCCCCACCACCCCCCAAAAAAATCCTTCCCTAGATGCTCAGAAATACATTCAGGTTAGTATTTTTACAACTGAAAATAGCTTAAGAATCCGGATTATTTTTGCTGAGAATGCATGTTTCTGCCGTCCACGAACATGCGTGGCTGTTGGTAGTGTGTTCTTTGATCTCATCCTACAACACTGACAGTGCGACATATTCAGTGTTGATGCAGCTAGTTTTATCTAATCTCATCGAATTACTAGTAAAAGGGATTTTTTTAAATTATCGGTAATATTACATTTATGCATGAGATTTTGGTCCTCAAGCGTGAGACAGACCACGAAGTATCACGCCGAATACGCGAACCTTGACGTGTATGCAAAACAAAATTAATATAAAAATAGTGAATCAGATCCATATCCTGAGTCTCCCGCAAGTTGGGAGCGTCTCCCGGAAAACTAGGCGGCCTCCGCACTCCCACAAGCAAGACTCTTCGGGAAAATAAACCATCTCCCGCAAATTCATAATATTTGCATGTTTTTACTACTTTATTATCGATTGTCTCTCAGAAGTCAGAGCCGATGGGTGTCACATGTACAGCAAAATAAAATTAAATGAGTTAAGAAAGCTCATTCAACTAGTTCTACCCAAATTGATTTCTTCCAACTTGTGACCCTGTCACATTAAGAAACAACCTATACAGGTAGGTTTGTTGGAAGAAAGACAGCATGCTAATGATTATCCAGTGATTGAAATAGATCTTGTAATGCCAGATATTGTTTTCTTAGAAATATATTCATATGTAGCTATGTAACATGTGCAAAGAACCAGAAAACAGCTCGTAGCACTAACAGTATTTTATAATCAAAATCTGGCCAATGAAATTTTAGCAGACATCCCTTTAGTTGTTCAATTATCAGGCTTGAATTTCAAGACTGCATCTTGATTCTCAAATAAACATCAATGATATTGATGAAAGCGACATAAGAAAAAATTGTTGATATGTTTGTTGCACCTATGTGTGTTGGTTTTACACATGTGTTGATATCTTAACAAGCAGTCATAAAAAATTAATCTCATCAAAATTAATTAATTTATGATAATCAACAATGAGATGATAGAGATGACTGTCATGATTACCATTAATTTTATATCAGGAATTTTTGCTGGCATTCTGCTTCCTTTGTAGAGTAGAAACTGCATTTTACTGTAGATGTTCTATTGTACCTACTCAGTCCTTTTAGCCATTCATTAAACAGATGTGTTCGCTATTGTTACAGTAGGTAGAGTGGTCCTATCGTTCTTACCTACTATTCACATTCACCATTCACCTGATGAAGATCACTGTGTGGTCAAAAACTTGTGTATCAATAAAATTTGTTAGTCTGTATTGTGTAAAGTCCTCTTTGTCTTCAAATTTACTATCTAGGACCTACTATACAATAGGCTAAAACATCCAGTAAATAAACACTTATCTTTTTTTATACTGTAGTAATTGTACAAGGCATCAGTAAAACACATTGCTGCCAAACAGGAAATCTGACAATTTTTTATGGAAACCAATCCTGATGTAGGAGGGCATTGTCCCCAATTCCTAGAAAAAGTGGGACAAGAGAGATTTAAATTTCTACCCCCTCTGGGCGCTGCCAGTACCTGTAGGTAGGAACAAGGTAGTGAATGTGCAAAATAGGCTGATATGAAGACACCAAGGAAACAAATGAAAAAAATCTTCAGTTTCTGCCAATTGCTTGGAAATACAGTAGACCATGTCTTGTTTCTTACTTTCAAGCTCCAATTAAGTGGACAAAGATCGTCTATCTATCTTGCAACTGGGACCTGACCACTAAGTAACTAGCCCCTTCAAGAGAATCAGGTTACATTCATTGAAGTATCACTTTATACCATCATTTTCTATAAAAGCGTACTCTTATTAGTTCAAAAGATAAAGGAGAAAGCCGCATATTTTATTACATCTCCTTTTCTTATTCAATTCCCTTGTACCTACTCTATTGTTGTAGATGTTAAGAATACTTTAAAATGTTTGAAACGAGAATCAAGTTATACTTTCTTACATAGTATGCAGTAGGCTTTACAAGTTTAATGTGTACAGTATAAATAAGTTCTGTATACACCTGTTCATAGAGTACACAGTGTGCTATTTTGCACCAGATAATGTAGTTCAAAAGTGACAAATTCAAAGTACAATGACGTGAAAATAATGAAATTAAAAGCTCTACAAACCATTTCAATTCACTGTACATCAACATAAAATGTGGCATAAAATGTGTGACTATTCTCCTGCGGCATTTCAGCTTCTAATGTTTATTTGAATAGAAAATGATATTAGCTTTAAATTCATTTTGTGCAAAGTAGGTCAACATAGTTAATGTCTATACGGTATAAGTAGGATAAGAACACAAAGGATGTAGAATCTCAGCAATTTAAATGCAACAACTGGTAATATTTCTTCTAATAAAGTGTCTGCAACTTGCAAGATGGACAAACACATACTAATTTCATGAAAATGAGTGTATTTTGGAAAAGCAATTACATAGTATAGTATTAAAAGCAAGTTCTAATAGTACCTTCTCAATTTAGTAACATGTGTAAAAGGGATAGCCATGTGAATGGTTTAATAACTTAACATTAACAATTGCAAATTTTAAGAGGGACACTTATATTTTAAAAAAATAGTAGACAATGACTTTTTTATACTTCGTTTGGCGAACAATGATTTTGAATAAAAATATAATTTCATTTTTTGGCCAATTAGTGCGCCCACCACCTAAAAAAAATAGGAATTTCAGAAAAAATTAAAAATTTTTTTTAATTTTTATGACGCCCGTCACTGCCTTGAAATCTCCAATAAAATATATATTTTTTTCTAATTATATAAATTTTAAGCACTTAACCACCTCATACTACACTGTTAATATTCAACAAAAAATGTCCTCCACATGGATGTTATTTGGCAAAAAAAAAAAAACCATTTGCTTAAGAAAACAAAATTTTATTTTTATTTTTTCCCACACTCCTCTGACGATCTTTAATCAAATAAATTTGCAAAAACAAGGGATAGGAAAAAGTCTGACTTATGCATTATATATTCAGTGTTGGTTTGGTATAAATAAATAAATAAAATAAGTATCCATTTTGCACCAAAAAAAAAAAAATGCAACAGTTAACATTAACAGTCAAATTAGGGATGTATATTTGAGTATGCCAGCCTGCTTGTGGCGAATATTCAGTGTTGGTTTGGTATAAATAAATAAATTAAATAAGTATCCATTTTGCACCAAAAAAAAAAATGCCTCCCTCGAATAAACTCCCCTCAAAACCCTTCTCAACAATAAACGCCCTGGGGTGTTTATTCAAATAACTATGGTAATTAACTCACTGAAGAAATGAAGTTCTGCATTATGATGCACCGAGACATAGATCCACTGTTTTTTTACTCCTAAATAAAATTACAGTACCGTATCTCAAACACCCTGAGGATATGATAAGAGCTGAACCATTGACCGTACTGTATAACATTATCCCAAAATGGCGAATGACCATATTTCTCTTATCTTACTCCTCACTGATTGAGAAGATGCATTTAGATGGACGACTGGTAGATGCTTCTGGAAACAATCCCCACAAAAACATGAATCACTAGAGAAATCAATAACCAACCTAAGTGAACATCATTAACAAGAGATATTTTTACACTTACTAATAATGTAGGTCTTACTATAACTTATGTTAATTATATGCAGCTTTGATTCAATGAAACTAATGTAGAGTGAGTGACAGTCAAAACTAATTATTAGGAATAACAATAATAAATACTACCTGAAATTATATAAAAAAAATTAATATTAATTATAAAAATCAATCAATTGATCTTAGATTGACAAATCTTCCTTATTTTTTATGTTAATTATAAGTGACCATGATTAAATTTTAATATTATTTTAATATAGTTCATCAATAATATATGTCTACAGTACAGGAATACAAAAAATAAATGAATAGTGGATTCAATTACACAATAGCTGAGATATTGCTAAGATGTCATCATATTTTAAATTATGATTATAATATTATATATTTCTAATACTTTTATAAATAGACATTCTTGACTACCAAAGATAAGATGATGAACTAAAAAGTATTTTTTTATTATTATCGGCACAGTTTGTGGCGCTAAAACTATGCTATGTGTCAACTGAACAAAGCCAATCATGGCCATTGTGCTTCAGATTTAATGCGCATGAGATGAAACATTTATCACCAGCGTATAAGATTAATTTTTGGTACTATAGTAACATAATCAGTGTGTCTTATAGGGCTCAAAGCATACCGAGTAGGCCTACGAGTTTCAATACCTGATGGAATAAATCTTTTATTGCTGGCCAGGGATTACCTGTAAATCCAGATGCAACGTAATCAGTCTTAGATCTGGCAAAGGTAGTTAGAAATTTAGTCACGACTTTGAATTTCTGATTCTTATCACAATGCATGTCCTTGGCAAAAATGTATTGCTGTAATCTCAACTGAGTAGGGGTGTATAAGTAAAGAGTTATTACTGGCTAGTCAGTGGCTCAGACCTAAACGGATATTCACCAGCAATGTGTTTTCCCCACATTAGCCAAGTGGGACCAAGTTTTATAGAGCAAAACCTATAACAAAAACATCAAATATACGCCCTTAAATATAAAAAATGCCAAAGCGGGTGGGGCTTACCCCTAGGTACAGAGTGGATATTTTAGTCATGAGGTTTGAATGGAAGACCCTGGGATTGGAAAACAAGCATTTAACTACAAGATACAGCTCCACTTTAGAATGCTCCTATTGTAACTATACAGCATGGTTGGTGCAATATTATAGTTACTTTATAATATAAATTATTCTTTTGAATTTAAATCATTAATTGTGCAGATTCTATTACAGCTTGCAGTACAGTAAGTGGGTGTATTCATGAGACTCACTAATAATATTCACATTACAAATTTACAAAATGCTACATCAATAATATTGATTTGCCAGGATAAAAAAATAAGAATTTCTACTATAGTTTCATACGCCTGTCTTTGCCCATTCTTGGTTGTATTCTCTAATGATATACATTCATTTGTATTACTTGTGAAAAATGACATATACTTATTATTCAATATTAATTTCAAATTAGCATTATTCATATTCCTTTGGCTCTGATTTATTTAACACTTTGAAATGCTGTATTCCACATTTGATTTAAATTTCCTAAACTGCTGAATTTCAAATTGTATCCTTATAATAGGAACTTGACTGCACAGAGAGATACAAAGATGGTGGAAATGTAGATTTTTGAAATTATAATAATTGTGAAGCATGGTGCCACGATTCCTGATGGCTAGATCGCTCATGCTTTTACGGCCTTGATCCAAGCTGAAATAAAAATAGTTTTAACTGCTGATGACTACAACTATAGTAGCTGTTCTACTGTAGATGTCATCCTCTCCAAACAGTCCGGATCTCAGTGTCATTAACAATCTTTAAATTTTGTAGAATATGAATATTGAATAAACTATATGTTTTGACTGTATTATCATATTCAATACAGTAGCTAATGTTCTAATGTGACGGGAAATCCACATAGGCCTGGGCTTCTCATTGAAAGGGGACAGTCTACAAAAAGCATCTGGAATCCATACTGTATGTGAATGTGAAACTGTGTTTATATCTACTTACTAAATAAATTTATCTCTTTATCTTTAATTTGTCTATTTTATAAATAGATGAATATTTTAAAAAAAAGATCACTTTTACTTTCACTGGATTCAGACATACTTGTTTCTTGGAAAAGATAATTAGACAGGTTTTTGCCAGGTTTTGATTGTCAATATGATCATCTAATGAAATCATCAAGAGTATTGTCCTCAGGCCTTGCTGCTACATCCAGGTAACATGTTTATAAAGCCTGGATTGTGATTTGCCATTGCTTTACGCACACTCTATGTCTCTAGCCACAATATTTCAGAGTTCATTCATTTTAGTTGTCATGAAAAGAATTATGAAATTGAAAGGAAATTCATTATTAGATGTCAATCAACAACTCACCTCAACTGAAAATCTTCTGTAGGGAAAAACAAGATGCTAAAAACTGTATGTTCATACGTGCTCATTAATTTAATTAAAATGAATTATCCAAAGCATGTAATTAAGTTTTACTGTACATCAATTTAAGAAAGGGGCTTTGAATTACATATTCTAGTTTATAAACAAAGAAAATAACCGACTGAGGTATAATATCAATAATAATAATGATTCTAGATTTATATAGTTCCTCACGTTGATACAACCTCGAGGCACTTAACAACAACAGAGAAGAAAAAACAAAACAAATGCAAATGTACCAACGAAATTATTATCAAATATTTGGTTTCAGTTTAGTTTAATTAAGGTATGCTTACTCTCAGTATATTTTTGGTTTTCCCTTTCATGTGATATTGAAAATATATTGTCCTCTGAAATCATAATTAATCTTTAAATTAACTTACTCATTTTGAAGTAACATTTTTCATAGTGTTAAAAATATTTTATCTTGCAAATAGTACAAATGTTTTCCAAGCCCAAGCAATGGTGAAGACACAAGATATGCTAAATTTATTTAACTTTAATCTTATGCATGGACTCGCGTAATCCGTTACAGCGTTGTTGAAATTTCTCGCTGCCGTGGCAAGCGGTAATACGTAAACAACACATAAGCACGTGTGAACCAATTCACTTACCATAATTACAGTACACCAATTCATATCAGAGTTTATCAGTTGTGTATTCAACTAAATTGCAGTACAGTGGGTTATCTTTGATGTCCAGTTCAAAAGTGTACACACTCCTCCCTGGTATTAACAAGTAGCTAGCTTTAATTTTTTTTTAATTTTTTTTTTAATTAGTGAGAATAAAATTTTCTTCACCATTTAATGGATGCTACAATTGTATGTACACCCTAAAATTAGCTGGTAATCAATTTGAGGATTTCTGTCGTAAAAGGTCTGTAAATCAGCGAAAACCTTTTCCCATCAGTGAAACATTAATTTATTTGATCCTTTAAAATGAGCTTTTTAATGTTTTTAAGATTTTCCTACATTTTAATAAAGATATTTAGCATTAAATCATAATACACCACAAAATAAATAAAAAACTAAAATCTTTGGTGGTCAAAAAGACTTGCTACATATTATAAAAATTAATTATTTTAGACTTGAGTAAAAAAGAGGTTCAGTATGGCATGAGAAAGATCACATGCAATTATTGGATTAATTTTAATCTTTGCCATGATCCAACATAAAATTAAAATACATGCAATTTATTTAACATATGACAAATATACATAAATCATGGAGAGTAGGAGACTGAATACCATAATGTAACATTACTTCAGTGGTTATTCAGTGGTAATATCAAATAATACAATTATAAATGTTTTTGTATTTACTTTATTCACATCCAACAGTAAGAATAACTAGGCAGTTTTTAAGAGCATCAGCCCACTGCAAACATCCAGACTCACTTACTTTTTTAGAATTCACATTAAATAAATTTTGGTCAAACTATACCATGTACCTGGTCAATGTAAATCATATGATTAATCATTAAAAATAAAAAAATAATAAGTTGTACAGTTTAGTTTATGTGACACCAAAATTACCTTCATTAAAACAGATTCACTGAGTTTTTCTCGGTTGACAATTTTAACAGCTACCTTTTTCCCTGTTGAGCAGTGTACCCCAAGTTTCACAAGACCTGCAAGAGGTAAAAAAACAGAAATATACATTGTTGAGTGAATATATAGATATGGTAAACACACAAAAGTCGTAAGTGAGCTTTGGCCAAAGAGCTTAGGAGGAGAGTATAGAGATCTGCCAGCAAATGAAGGAAAATTCACACCCATGGCCTACATATTATAGGCAATTGACTTGAAATCTAGTATTAATCAGTAGTAATACTGTACAGTAAAACGTCCATTTTACGAATAGTCGATTTTACGAATGGTCTTTGCCAATTACTTACTGACATCGTCACCAACTTATTTACATCGTAAATGCTAGATATGATCGCGTAATGCATGTAAACAATACAATGCGGCGATCTAACAACTAGAAAGAACACGATAGAAAGGTCCATAAAACATACAGATGTTTGAATAAGAGTTTTAAGTGGAATAATGCCAGCAATTAAAATAATGATTTTTATCGAAGGTAAATTCAGCAAGGCTCTATGTACGATAGACCACATTCCTGCACTGTCGGTTCGTGCTAGGCCTTGTCTATCGGTGCTCAATGGCAGGTGATAGTAGGTGTAGGTATTGGAAACTGACACCCGATCTAGTTTACAAATTTTTCAATTTACGAACACCCCTTGGTACGAAGAGGTACATAAAATGGACGTTTTACTATATACACCAAAAGAAAGTAATACCGTAAATACACCTTGAAATAATTAGAATAATTACTTTGGAATAAATATATTTGTTTAAAGTGACAGATTTGAACCAATAACTTCAACAATAAAGCATAGTTTCCATACAATCGCTACACAGTATCGTGAACAGCTTTCACTGATGCTGATTGTTCGGTCGAATTGGAGAGCCTTCCAGATTGCGTCTGGGAATTCTAGGCATTACGATGGTACTGAAAACACTGTAGTGACAGTGTAGCGATTTTAAGGAAACAAGGCTTCAGTTTTCCTATGAAGCATTTGGTATGTTAACACTGAAAAATAAAAATCTGTAAAATTTCATATAAAAAAAATATTAAACATTGAACAGAGATACAATTGATGCATGAAGATTAATATTAGATAGCAGTGACGGTGTCATGAAGCTGGTCAAGCTATTCGTAGGATAATACTGTGAAAGTCACTGACCACATTGACCAGTCGCCTCATGTTGGCACTTAGTGAAGCTGCAATGATCTGATCAATGAGGCATACAGTATTAATAAATCCTACTTCTCAAGAAAATTAGCAAGGTCAGTAACTTTAACAGTCTTATAGCATTCTTAGATCAGAAAATGAATGTAATAATAAATAATAATAATAATAATAATAATAATAAAATAACAATAATAATAATAATAATAATAACAATAATAATAATAATAATAATAATAACAATAATAAAATAATAATATTAATAATTTTATATTAAAATGGAAAAAAACTTGTATCACCATAATGGTGTTTTTCACAAGGCCATTTTTGCAAGAAAATGCAAGAAATGAAGACTTAATACAAATATCAAATTGAAATACATACTGTACAGTATTCTACAAAGAGAGAATATAAAAAATTCAAAATTATAAAAAATGATGTCATAACAATGTAGTTTAAAGTAGGTTTTTTTTGTTCTTTTATTTAAAATATTTATTCCTGTCAGTTATAAAGTCTTTTAAGGTATAAATATGAGCGGCAATTATCGCAAAATTATTTAAATTGTTTACAGAAGTTTTTTATATGTAAAACAAGATACAAATGATTACAGGAGCAGAAACAATCATTGGAAATATGGTTCTATAGATTGAATGACAAAAACTGACAAAATCAAAAACACATCCCCTTTCCCCTTCCCACCAATGTGTGACCCTCATTGTTGAGCAAGAACCATTAACTACAAGTATACTGATGATTTTGGCTTGTTTGTATAATAACATTTAAGGTCATTGCTGCTATAAAACTCCCTGTAATGAAGTTAAGCTGGATTCTCCACTCAATGGCAACATGCCCATAGAGAATTACTAATCTACATGAATTAAAACACAATTCCAGGATAGCCGATACAAGCCCAGCACCGCGTACATGTGCCTGACGCCACTAGTCCATTCAGTTGGAAAATGTGTCCAAATCCATTTACTTGCTTTAGCGCGAATCATTTTTGTTGAGTGGAATTTGTTTAAATTGGTTGCTTTTTCTAAAGCAAAGTTGTTTTAATCAAATTGAATTTATAACAAAATAAATTGGATCAAACATCATGTTTGTGATTACTTTCTACAATCATTTTGAATGCCATGTTTTAATGCATTTAAACATAAAGAAAGATAACAGCTACAGTACTTTTTATTAAGACTTCTTCTTTTATCATTATTGTATGTTATTAAAACTATATTTTATAACCTTTCTATCCGGAGTATACTGTATGCTGTCCTGGCGAAAATACAGTACAGTAATATACAGCACATTGCAGACACAAAGAACTTACAATAAAATTGTTAAATTGTTGAAGATGCACTGCTCAAATGTAAAAGTTACTAATGACTGAAAATTAAAAATGAAAACAATAATGATTTATCATAAATAACAATGAACGTGACAGCTATGACGATGAAAATGATGCTGATGGCAGTGGCAGCAACAGTAGGGGTGATGACAATTATGATGACAGAGAAACAAGTTGGTTGGATACAAACAAAAACAATCACTTTTTTTTATAATAAGTAAGAGTTAGAGCCACTTTTATGGTAGTTTAACCAAAGCCATGGTACAGTAGGTAGTTAATTCAAGAAATTTTTGTTAAAGCCCCATTCCCGGCAAAATTTCACTAAAAACTGACTTTTTTTAGAAAATATGTATTTGCATTACTCCAATTATTATAAATCATGGAACAATATTGGCATGAATTTTAGTTTTACGCAAAAGAATAAAAAAATGAGAAATACAGACTATTTCTCATAAAATATTACCATTTTCTCGACGAATTCATCGTTACTAGGCAAATTCAGAGGTTGTAGATCGCATCCACTGGAATACTCGATCGCTTTTATATATACTTTATACAGTCAATAAAGTGCGCCCTCTATAATGAGATTAGTTTTTGTACTTCGCATCTCGCACAATGCGGTCGTTCGGTTAGGCTGAGATATGTTTGTTTAAGTGTCAAAATTTCAGTCAGAATCAGTTTTTTAACAAATTTGAAATAATTCCTATGAAATATTATATTTCACAAGTGTCAATACTAGCAACGGAAATATCTATGTCGGCCGTTTTTATGTGTGATAACAGAACCTAAATCGAGGTAAGGCTAGACCTAGCCTAGCAGCGTTGGATAGGCTAATGTTTTCGGCGCCTACGATAATTTCTTCTCACGACCTATCGCAAAATCAAACATGAAAAATTCATCCGCATTTATTTTTTGTGTGGAACACAAGAAAGTCAAATTCAGTCTTATTTTACATTTTTTTCATTCTTAGGAATGTCTAAATTCAGTTAAACTAGCAGTTCCGTATTATATTTATAAATCTTTATAACATTATACAAAAATTAGATTTTTCTTAAAAACTGAAATTTTGCCTGGAATGGGGCTTTAAGTATTGACACGACAGGCACAAAAAAAAACTTATAACAATGAATTCCAACTACGGAAAAAGGATTTTACATTCAACTAATATACAGTAGATATAACAATTCCTTTCTGTATTTCTCCATTGCAACATTCGTTTTTCTTTAGATTGTTCAGATAATTACTGCGAGTAAGACGTTACTGAATCATTTATTCCAGAACTTCCCTTTAAGCTATGGAAACTTTTGATTCATAATCAAAAGTTTATAAATTTATAAAGTTAACACCTATCTACAGTAATGTGTAGACTACAGTGAGCAAATGCTAGGCTGATACCATGAATGAAGACAAGTGGTATGCATGTCTGGTCAATTATTGAAGAACCACTCAATGTAATAAACATAAGCGATGGCCACCTGCTAAACATCCTAACTCGCGGATACCACCTTACACCATGGCTTGAAATAATCAATTCATTTTCAAAACCAAACACATGTTACAAGTACATGTACGCATCTATTATTACAACGTATAGTAGTCTGTGTATAGCAATTACAGTACTATTGTACTGTACTATCAATACTGTCTTTATTATCATTACCAGTAACTCCAAGATATAAATATGCACAAATTCAATCATGGCAGGTTTAATTATAATTGTCAGCTGGTCCTGCCATCTTTAAAATGCCTTGTTCTAGCTGCTTCCACCTCAGTCAACCTGTGAAAGCAATAATTACAGTTAAACTCTCTGGTTGGTTCTTTCATTGAGGTATAAAATATACCTCCATGGTTCCTTGTATTACAGTATTTATGATCAATGGTTCAAATCATTGACATTTAATTAACATTAAAATTACAATTGACATTGAAATCATTCATTTAATATCTTGTCCATCATCATTAACTCTAGAATTACCCAAAACTAATTTCATCATTGTCATCTATTTCTTCTACTATACAGCAATAACCATTTTAAGGTTAGATAAATACAGTTATTAAATACCCGGTTAACCTTCAAAACAGACTGGCTTCAACAAAGAAGCAGAAACACAATTTATATCAATATTGTAACACTCTAATGATTAAAGAGCAATTAATACAGAAGAATATTGTAGATTTGTTGTGGTATAGGAATGAATAAAGACTAGAAGTACCTCCTTAATATGCTCATATGAATTTTAATTTTAAAAATTCATGAATATCAAACAGGTAATATGCATTTATAGTTACACAGAAGCAGACAACAAATTGGTCCATTCAAATCAAATTAAATCCAATATATTTCACTTGTAAATTCAATATAAATCAAAGAACAAAGAAGCTAGTAGGGGTTACTGAGCGGGCAAAAGCCAATATAAGCAACTTCCCTGATAGAATTTTCAAGCAAAATAATAACATGGATAGTAACAAATCAAACTAAAATAAAATCCATTTAAACTAAAACTATTTTAATAAAATTAATCATAGCATTTTGATTTAGTACATGTGTGTACAGCATATGAAGAGAAACAGAGTTGGAGGTGCATGTCATTCCACCTTCCCCCGCCTCCAGTTTTTAAATTCAAAAATCACATAAGTATCTCATACCGTTCCCAAGTTTTTCATCAAACATCCTTTTTGTGTCTTTGTTTTTTCCTGTGAAGCCTGGCTTTAACCTTCGTACCCTCTGATTAACAACTCCCCTCCCCTCCTACTTCCAGGTTAAATATTGCAAGATACACTACTGATGTACAGTTAGTACTTGAAGCTGCATTGATCAAAATAATAATTGTAAAATCAGTATCAGTTTATCCAATCTACTGTACTCAACTGGGTTTGCCAATTAACTCAAGTTTGTTGACATGACAAAATAATCAATATTGAATATATTAGGTTCTCATAGGTTTATGGTAGGCTCTACATTGAGGTTCTCATAGGCAATGATGACACGCTTATTATGTATTGCACAATAAGGCTCTGATAAGAGGGCAAGTAGTTGCCGTTTAGTAAGTTCGTCTTCTCAACCTTCAGTTTATCCCTGTCAATCCATGAGTATATAAATACATCCATTGTAGCATGTTCGTTGTAGCACAGAATGTAGTCTGCGCTAAATGCAGCACGACTACAGTAGGTACAGTAGGCCTACTTCCCATTAGCAGGGTTGTAGCTGAAGAAAACTAAAGGCGGGTGATAGATTTTGAGGGTGGGTGCGTGATAATACTGGTAAACTCCAAATATTTGAGTAAATTTTAAAGACGGAATAAGTCAACTAATAAGGGCGAATGGAAGGTATTGAAATTAGCTATAGATTGGGTGGAAAACTTCAAAGCTAGGTGGTCCCGCCCACTATAACTACTACTTATCTGCATTGGAGAAAGTTGCGCTAGTTTGCCATAAGTTAAGCAGGGGTGGATCCAGAATTTTTATAATAGATAAGTATACTAATAATCAAACACATAAATCAATGTTACATATAGCACGTAACATTGATTTTGCATTGAAATTTTAAAAATTTAGTGGCAAAATAACCCCTTACTGACAAGGTATAATATTAATAACATCGCCAGCACCTTGTACAGCCTACAGTACCATTGACAAATTATTATTTTAGCAACTTCTCTTTTGAGTCATAGCTATGCTACTTTTTCTGATAAAGTATTACTGAACACCTACAGTACAAATCAGGACTGACATGATCTAAAATAATGATAATCTATAGTATTTACAGCAAAGTTCATTAGCGGCATTATAATTGATCTTCACAGTAAATTGATTGAGTGGATTAATTAAAATATCCATGCAATCAAATATTTCAGACACTTTCTGGCCATTAATTTCTGTAGATAAATTAGTACTTGAATCAAGGCCAATTCACCCACACACCTTTAGATGCCTTACCATACAGGTTAATTTTTAAGTTGCATGTTATTGAAACATAGACTGAACAAACAAAATGTTGTTAAACATGATAATTTCAGATTATAATTGATTTTTAAGTGGAAAATGTTGAAACTTTGAAGACACGGTATTAGTATTAATCAACAGAAATAATTTGGTTAAATCATTTTGAATCATCCCATTAATCTCTGTACCTGCAATCAATCAATTCAATGATTTGATCATGTGATTTTTTTTTATAGTATTAATTGCATATTTTGCAATACCTTGTAAAAAAATGGAAAAAAGCTTGGCCTAGGAATGCTACAAAATACAGATGCAAAACAAACGTCTGTATTAAGTACTGTAGATTCGGGTTGCTAAACCCTGCAAACCCCATCAAAACCTTCTTGATCATGATTGTATCATGTAGTTTAAGGCTCACTTGTTATCTCAATAAAATATTAAATAAGTTTAATGTTCATAACAACTTATTTTTGGGGTAAAATCAACTTTTTTTTGGTGAAAATACCTGAAAATACAGAGCAAACTCCAAAAACACCACAATCCCCATCTTCATACAGTACTGTAGTGCACAGCTCTGTACAGCAATCAGGAAGGCCTCGTTTCAAAATAATCTCAATTTAAACGATATGTTTTCTATTAATTTTTACGCTTAGAGAATGAGACAAGGTAAAGCACAAGTTCGTAAAAACTCAAAAATCGCTATGTCACAAACACCATTATGTTTAATTATAAAATACAGCATGAAAATTGCAAGCTATTTAACAAAAACATATTTTCAACAGTAGTCGGTAAGCCTTAGGGTTAAATACCAAGGGAGCCATTTCCTTTAATCAATAAAATGACTATTTTAAGACAATATCTTGTTTCTTTGAATTAAGGTATAAAATAGATTTCACTATGAATGCAGCATTAAAACAATTTTTAACCATGTCTCTGACGCAAGTCATCCCATCATGCACCGGAAGCCACAATTGTATTCTACAAAAACAAATATATATTATTTTTGAGTACCAAATTTTGCGAATTGAAACTATAAAATTGGAATCTCCTCTGACCTCTCATCATGAGATTAGGTTCAGTAAAATTATTACAGATACAAGGACATCATAGTGATCAAGCACATGGACATTAATTATGCCTATAAACAGACTCATGGAAAATGAGTCATCGCACAGAAAATCCACAGTGCTAGTACGATGGTCCATTAGCGTTTGCTGAGCTGTGGTCTATGTAATGAGGATTTTACTACATTCGGCTCTACTCGTCTTGCAGATGTTCTACGCTTCTGCGCAAACTGTGAGACATGCATGAGCAACGATGTCTCTTAAAATTTGATGATAACAACAATTCACACTTGATCATGTCGATCTGTGGAAAGCAATAACATTTTGAAACCATCAACTACTTATGTATTGCAATGTTGAACTTGTCTGTTTAGTAGCCTCCACTGCACATTTATAATATCATATTTTTATATAGGTACTTCAATATAATAAAAATAATTTTTATTCATTCCTTAATCTCTCTTTTTTCCCCCCTCTTTTCAGCTGTCCCTCCACAAGATTTGTTTCTTATCTTCTTAGGTCTTGCGTTCTTCCTTTCACTTGTTTATGCAATTTACATAATTCATTTCTTGCATTTACCTTATATTCCATTTTAGAGAAAATTATGTTGTATTTATATTCTTCAAAGAGGAAGTAAATAAATGTTGATTGATTGGTTGATTGATTGATTGATTGATTATTGTTACAAATTTTAATTTATTTTTGGTATTTTAAAAAAGTGTGAATAAACTAAGAAAACAAAAGAATGTTGTAAATATACGCTAAAGAATATTGAATTAAAATTCCCTCTCTTGGCAAATGTACAGTATTGTACTGTACGTAATTAACATCTCAACAAAATTTGATTGACAGATAAACCGACTAATCAGCGAGCGTCATTTAGTCACGTGATCAAAAAATTTTTTTCGGACATTTTAATTTTCTTAGACAGCTGGTTTAAACGCGAAACATACGTGAGCTTAGGCCTGGATGTCTATGCCTGGTTACAGATACCCACATTTACACGAGCGCAGCCAGTGCGCTGCCACATTAGTGTCTTGGCCTTTGCCGACAATGAGGTTGACTGAATGTGGCTTTTCCCTCTTCCTTTGGGAAGAGGCTTTTACAACAATTTCCGCGCCTGTTCCATGAAATAGATTAACACTATGAATATATGATTCATTTGCATACCGCCTACCCTGAATTCTCTTTCTTAAAGAAGGTTGATAGCAAAGAAAATGTTCGCCAACTCGGTAAGTTGCTAGCCGCCATTGTCTAAGGTTTTTGTGACTTTGTGGGCGGGGCTTCGCGTCCTTGTCGACATGTCAATTCTGGGCTCACTCTAACATTTTTTTGTTTAGCCAATTGGCTAAAGTCAACAATTTTTTTTTTAGCCAATTGAAGCTGTCTTTAGCCAAAATTTGACAAAAAATTGTTAAAAATCATTAGCCAAAACTTGCTGACAAGACATGGGGTCCAACATGTTCGACAATGGAGTCCGATACAAGAGGCTGACTAGAGTCATGCCGGGGCGGATCCAGAGATGTACAAGGGGAAGAGTGGGGGGTGTGGCAATCAAGACAACACTATTCTAAGTAGTGACTATCACTACTAGACTAAAGTATATTCAAAATTGGCTTGGGGCCCGATTGTCCATACCAATTGGGCCCGATCGTCTGTCACCCAAAGTTTTCACAGCGATAATCAAGAATGCTAGTCTAGCCTTGCTTGCGAGATTACAACACAAGTACATACAGTACGTCACCATGTTAACAAAGTGACCAATGCGGTGCATTCTTAAATTATTACACACATTATTTAAATGTATTTACGTAATTGACAATAACACGAAATCACTGATTATTATAAACTATACTCGGATGATCTTTCGACCACCATCGCATCTACCCTTGTGTTTTATCGGAAAAATCCAAGCTAGTATAATTTGTCTATGTCATACAGCCCCTGCCCTGCATCTACCGTGTTTATATAACAATTACAAATAAAAAATACGGTAACTTGCGAGGCAAGCAATGACGTTTGCAGCAAAACTACTCATACAACACAAAAGCATCACATGGAGTTAGCGAAAAATGGAGCTCAAATTTTTAAAAATCTACGTATTTTAGCAAGTATTTAAAACTTTTCTTGATTTTTAGGCTTTTGCTGTACAACAATAACTTTCTATGTTTGAAAAGTGTGTAAATATAACATAATTAAGCCTGAAAATCGGGAAAAAATAAGAACACTGAGCCTGGGCAAAACTTTACTGTTATTATTATTAACATTATGAACAATAGCACAAAAAATAAGTTTGTTTGCATGCTTTCTATACGTTCAAGGTAAACATACAAACAGCTTTAAAATATAAACAACATATCAACCAGCAATTTTACCTAACAGAAGTTGCCATTGTTACAAGATTTAAAAGTTATTAAATTTGGCCTTGTAAACAAGAATGGACAACCAGGTTGTAAGAAAACTACACCTGTGTTTAAAAGATTTTAAAAGCCTTGTAAAGCTTTCTGATTCCGTCCTACGCACTAGTTTTGAATAATATTCAATATAACACTACCTCAAAGATGGAAGACGTTACTTATTCTTCTCACACATTTTTTTTATTATTTTTAATGTTTATTTCATGCATTAGTGCAGCACAAAGTTTCCTCATTAGCAAAAACATATATTAACCATGATGGCATACTTTTACTAAACTGCACTGTTTTTAGTTTAGAGAAAAGCAAATTATGTGCATCTGCCAGATGAATACAGTAAATTGTAGCTACTTCACAGGTGTTCAAGTAAATTTTAGAATATTAAGTTCATAGCTACTGCTGAAATAATGCTTATTATTCAATCATACAAAATACTATATTAGTAATGTATAGTATCATATTTTTTTTTTTTTTTATCAAGTTACAACAATGATAGAATAAATAAAAGCCTAGTCATTTGCAAAAGTTTGTGTAAGCAAGCTGAGATTAATAAACCTCCAACATCTGAACCGTTTGGTCCGTGTGAAGCGCTGACCCAGAGCCTCACTGCCTGTTCTTCTTGTTCTTGTTATTCTTGTTACCAAAATTATAAAAACTTTTAAAAGCATCCAGCGTCGCCAGATTTGAACGGACGTGCATGAAACTTTGTACACATAAACTAGAGGTGATTTCCAACAAATGTTCATTGCCCTTTTTTTAAGTTTGTCCCCTGGGTTCACCCTACATCTACAAAACAAAACAAGGGTTTCAAACTTTAAAAACATCCAGCGTCGCCAGTTTTGAACTGATGTGCAGGAAATTTTGTACACATAAACTAGAGGTGATTTCCAACAAACTTTCATCACCCCTTTTTTAAGTTTGTCCCCAGGGTTCACCCTACATCTACAAAACAAAGCAGGGGTTTCTAATTTTAAAAGCATCCAGCATCACCAGTTTTGACCGGATGTGCACGAAATTTTGAAATGCGTCTTGGTATTCAATTTTTTTTCCCAATTTATTTATTTCAATTTATTTTTTATTTTTTATTTTTTTTTTTGTACAAATAAACATTCTAATTTAATTTTTAAAATTTTTATCTTAATAGATCTTCCAAAATACCGTATTTAAGCATGGAGGAACACCCGGACCTGGTGAGCGGTTGCTCTTGTTTTTTCAAATATCCAGTAGCAAGTAATATACTATTCAATTTTTTTTCAAAAATAAGACTTTGTTGTGCTTTATAAACTATAGTCTCCCAATAAACTACAGCTCAATTTCAACAACACAGGATGAAATTAGTACCTTAGGCATTGGAAGGCAAGCATCTTAACCACAAAACTACAGTTTCACGTTCCTTTTGGTACAGTAGTGTCACAGTAGCATTTTACTCCCTAAGCCTCGTTATGAGAACCTACAGTACAACCAGATATAATGACAAATGATCCCCTTTACACCATGAATCACCCTCATTACTAGAAGGTTCCATCTCTGATTCTATAATTTTAACAAATTATATATTTTTAAAATCTTTTTGATCCTAATTATCTTACTAGAATATAATTGAATTTAATTTATTCCATGTTGAGAAAACAATGGTTCCATCTCTGATTCTATAATTAAAAAACTATATATTTTTTTAAAACCTTTTGATTCTAATTCTCTAAACTAGAATTTAATTTATTTCAGGTTGATCTTAACAATTTATTTCATATTGATCAGTTAACATGTATACAGTACTTGTAGAACTTAAACAACAGCATTACCATCTCATTCACTGACATGAATAATCATATGTTAAACAGCCTTGTCTTCTTAATTCCATATTATAGTACAAGGGGATGTAAGACTCCAAGTAATCGTCTGACCTCTCCCTGTCTGTTCCTTATTATTTATGTCCACACACTACCCCCACATCCTTACCATAGTATACTAGCATACTGTATGACATCATGGAACAAACGATAGCAATATTGATCTACAGTATGTGATTATGAATACTGTACAGAGAAAAAATATGATAGCCAAAAAATCTTTTTAGTATCATCATTTAAAATGATAATCTTTGTTGATTAATAAACTAATCCTTAATTTTTGCTTGCGGGAGGCCGTCCTAATTTCCGGGACACTCCAAAGTCTCGAAAAGATTTGGAATGGGACCCCTGCAAACCAAAATTAATAATGATAATTTAAAACCATGCAAAATACAAGTATAATCTGAGTGAGGTGGTTTAATGGTAATTTACAATGGTAATCTAATGACATGTTACCACACAAACTGCATGGTTGAACTGCACATATAATTTTCATAATAAAAAGCTATGAATATTAAATTTATCATCACTATGGTTACCTACTGCCAGTTTAGTAAAACTACAGTATTTGATACTATAATCAATAAAGGAAAGCTATGTACTTTTCATTCATACAGTATATCAATAAAGAGCTCATTTTCCATTATTAAAAACATTCCATCAAAAAAGCTAGTTAATAAATATTTATTAGAGAAACTTACTCTCAAGCAAAGAAAATGCAGTAAACAATATTGAAGGTTAATACGAATAGCTGAACATCGATAGTCATTAAAAATACTATATGTAAAGTACTACAAAAAGAAATTATGTGCAATACTTTGTCTCATTATTGATTGTTGCAGTTAATCAAAAGACATTTTTAAACATCATCAGTGAAATAGGCGAGACTTTTTTATACCTTGCTTCGTGAACTTATTTTTTTAAAGATAGTCAGATGGCTGAAAAAAAAAAATAAATAAAATTTTGTTTTTTTATTTACCAATTAGTTTTGCCAAAAACATCCAGACGGAGGAGAAAATAAAAATAAAATTTTGTTGGTGAATGCAAACAGTGTAGTAATGTGATAGTTAAAAGTTTTGAATTAATGATTAGGAAGAAATATATATCATATTTTTTGAGATTTCAAGGCAGCTACAGGTGTAATAAAAATAAAGAAAAACTAGTATTTTTTAATGAAATTTCTGTGGCAGTGGGTGTGCTAAATATGCGCCAAAAATAAAATTTTATTTTTATTCCAAATCATCATTATTGGCAGGAGGCAAGGTCTGCTAAACAAGGTATGAAAAAGGTCTCGCCTAAGAGTGCTTGCATTTTCTGCTACAGTACTCTGATACTATTCGTCAGTATACAGTCTTTGGGAATGGTAAACAGTCAGTGAAAAATCTATCATCATTATCTATTAAAATAAATTTCTTAGTATAATAATTTTATATTATTTGTTTAAGGTTTTTCAGAAATATTCATAAATAAAATCAACAGATGGTATAAAATAATAACCATCATCATTTATGGCCATCAAAAAGAAGAAAATGAAATACACACCAATTAACATTTTTTGCAAGATAACAAATATACGCACTATGTTGATAAGATTATTAATTACTGAATGTGTGTTACAATCTTGATAGTTTCCATACTAACAATCCTCTAACATTTACAATAACAAATGTTAAGTCCTGTTGAGACTATCAAATTTTATGTGACAAAAAAATGGAGGTATTATTGAGGAGATCACTCGAAAAAGCTACGCGCACGCAGCGCTATGCAAATGAACTAAGATCTAATCTGCCGCAGCGCGTGAAGAACGTTTGCACGATGCCTTTGAAGTCCGATGCGTTCCCCACCATCAAATTTTCAGCAGGCATGTAGTTTACCAAAAAAATTGAAGATGGCAAAATGGAGAGCACCTTCTTTTCTCGATGCGCACTACATACAGTCAATCACTATGGCTGCACAATCGTTTCCATTTTGAAGCTAATAGTAATACATTTATCTCTCATAAAATATCAAACACATTAATATTTTCCACCAAAAAAAGTTTCAAATTTAATGGAACATTTACATGACCTTTAAACGCATAGTATATTTCAACTTCAATTTTCATAAATTGGCCAAAATTCGCTAATTCTAATTTTAACAGATATTAATTAATAAATGATTGAGGATTATAATAAACTAAGTCATTTTAGGGTTAACAAGGGTTAACTATTCGAAAAATCAATCCAAAATCTGAGTATTTTTCAGTTTTACGCTGACCTAGCTTTATAGTCGAACCAGTCAATCTTTAGACAGAATTATAATGAACACAGAAAACATAAATATTTTATGGAATCCGTTCCTGAAATATACAAATAATAACATACTAAAAGTCCGAAAAAAATCTAATCAGGGGAACATTGTTCCTTATAAAGATATTTAATGTGTTATAATCAAACGCTTTATTGTACTAACTGCTCTGCTGGAAGCGTATAAATGCATGTCGTTGCCAAGTTGTTGCTAACGAAAAAATGTGAATTATAGGGTAATACGCCCGCGCGCGATCCAAAGGCGGGGAACACATAGGTTTGTCGCATAGGGATCTGTTGCCGAGTGATCTCCTTCTCAATAATACCTCCATGACAAGAACATGTGACAAAAATATGGTCATGATGACATCACATCATGACCATATAGGCACATCATGACCATATAGGCACATCATGACTAAATATGGGCATATACTGTAATACAACAGTTGACAAAGAAAATTTGGTAATTGGGACAGAGCTTTCACAGACTCTCTGAACTTCTGTCCCAACCCATTGACTGACATCTTCCCTGTTTTTCATTTATCCATCTACTGTACACTAATGAGCAATTGCAATTTGAATGACATTAATTGAAATTAGGACTATTCAAAATATTGTATTTGAGGTAATTATCTACCAATGTCATGAACATACTCAGCAACAAGAATAACAAATTTTAGGCTACCATTCCATTAATGACAAAATCAGCCAATCTCACCCACCAATTTCAAGACCACTACTAGATACAACACTGATCTTACACACATAGCTGTAATCTATTTTGTATCACATTACAAACACCCTCATTTCTGGCTTGACCTGGCCTAGCCTAGGTATCCTGCTGGTTAAGAAGGAGGATGACAATCAACAACAAAAACATGATAATTTTATTCACATATATTAATATCAGTCGAAATCGAAACGATTGTAAAACTGAGACCATAACATAATTTGTAGTTGGTAAATGTAATATCGTCCAATCTAATGTATTAATGTAGTGAGGATATATTATTCATGGTATCATTACAAACTACCTAGGCTAATAATAGATGTAGTGGAGGAGCATTACAATGGTACGAGTCGACGTCCGACTTGTTCTGATCCTTCATTCAAAAAGACGATGTCGTGATGAAAAAAAGCAGAAGCCTCACCTGTTTGACCCTTGCCTAGAGTTTTCTCCAGTTTATATGGTCCCACGTATTGCATATCTCCGTTAGACATATTTCCAAATTGGATCAAGATATCTCAATTATATCATAATAAATACCATCAAATGAAAGAGGTTTTGTTGTTATTATTAAATTCCATTCGTCTATCTTCCTGATGTGTAGCAGCTTCGATCACTTTACATCGCGCATTACGCGCTTGTTAATTCATAAACCAAACTCATTATCATATCTGAAACTAATGGTTTGTGAGGGCGGGCAACACAAACCTAGTTCTAAACAAATAAAATATCCCCAGTTTAATTGTAATGATGGCAATTAAGTACTCAAAAATAATAATACGATTTGTTATTGTAAAAATATCTGAATTTTTTTGATGCTAGCTTTATCATTAATACCGTTTTTCTTATATAAATATAATCACTTTACTTATTAACACTCTACAGTATTTTTAATACAATATTAAAAGTAATGATAATTATAATGCCAATGATAATGAGAATGGTAATGGTAATGACAATGGTAATGAAAGTGGTAATGATGATGATAATTATCTTATAATTGTTATTGCTGTTGCTATCATCACTATTACTAATGCTATTGCTATTATTATTGCTATTGCTATATCTATTTTACTATTGATGCTATTGCCTTGCCCAAGGACAGGATTAAGTTCCAATTAAATGTATTATTATACTGATAACTCAAGACTAAAAGAAAAATGTTAATTGAAATATGCCATTATTGTTAAATTTATTGCTATTGCCATTGCCTATTACTAATTTATTGCTACTATTTCTATTGTCATTATTGTTAATGCTGTGAAGGGGGTGGGGGTAGGGGTGGGAGTGTTGCCTCTGTCAGTTATCATAAGGTTTATTTGTGGGTGCCCTTCCCATAAGAAGCTTGGCAGTTCTATGGGATTAATCCGTAAAAGTTCTGTATTGTGTTTGGTAATAGGCTGCACACATTCAAAAAGGACATGTTATACTTACTTTTGTTATCAATTTGATTAATTCAGTATCACCTGTATATATATGGGAAATGAGGATGTACTGTAGGCCCCCCCTTAGAGCTAATATTTGGGATAGATAATCATTTCATAATGTACTTTTATTCACTTTTCAACTTAAAATAGGACAAAAGAAATTAATATGATTCTATAGTTTTTAACTTGGGTGCTCAGTATTAAAAATATACTGTAAGTACTGTACAGTGTAAATAATTAATTTACAAAACATCATAATTAGGTCTCGTAGTCGGTGCCGTATCCGAAGCACCATAAAACACTTTCATCTCATCTGAACGCTTATTGATATAAAAGAGTTAAAATTGCAATAGGCCTGCAGTTATAAGAATATAAAGCCTAATTATTATTATGTTAACTGCATGCACGACATTCGAAGCAATGCACAAATATGATGTCAAAATTTGAGTGAGTCAGGGAACGATAAAAACAGCGCCGTCACTCTAAGGAGTTTGGATCGGGTTGAGTGTTAATTCTCGCCACACAACAAGCGAACGGTTTCGATTGGTTTCGATAGGGATGTTTACAGTGGAAACGGACAAAAGAATACAGTTTTGTATTCAATAAAGCCGTCTGTTAGTCGATAGTAAGAATATTTTATTGTCTGTAGTACATAGGATTGATCAATGTAAGATTTCTACTAGAGGGTGGCTTGGCTAGGCCTACCGTACTTCTAGCCAGGCTACTACTACTACTAGGCCTAGCTACTGCACTAGCCTAGAGTACTAGTAGGCTAGGCCTAGCTGCTGGGTAGGCCTAGCCTAGCCGAGTACTGCGCAGTGGAGTGCCAGCACTGCAGTGGTGGTGGCTAAGATAGAGACTATCAAAGTAGTACATCATTTTGATTATTTCCGAAATCGGTCAACTTTTATCGAAGTTATCAACTTTTGAAAATTTCATTAAAATTCGTCGTTTTTTCCAGAGAATTGCGAGTAATAAAGTTCAATTTTTTGATAACAAAGATTAGTTTATATATCTAAGAGTTTATTTGCCAAATATGAATGTAATACGAGGCGTAGCAATATTTTTTTTTGGCACCGCAAAACCGACAATCAGCTGTTGATCGGCTATCGTGTACACAAGGTAAACCATAACGATCTTAATGAAAGGGCTGCATATAAACGGCAATATTTTTCATGTAAATAAAATAAATATGAGTTCAAAAAGTTAACTAAATGATACTTAAAGTATTAAAATATACTTTTAGCTAATGATTATCTAAAAAAATATTAACCATAATATGATTTCAAGAGAATTGTGAGATGATGCTAGTTTTTGTTGCAAGAGGAAGACGTCAAGCGTAATAGCCAATGAAATTCGTCAATAGTCACGGGGTGAGGGGTGAGGGATAGTTTTAATTCTATTTTCAGAATTGTGGGTCAAAGGTCATCTGAAAAATTTATAAATTTTTCGGGTCGTTGTATATTAAGGCTACATGACCAATGTATTTTGGCTCATCATATCATGTCATCTACCCAAAGAAAGTTAGCCTGTACTACTACTACTTACTACTACTACTTCTCTAATAGAGTGTATTAGTAATATAGAAAAATAGGGATCTTGTTCAAGTTATTAATTAATAATATGATTTTTAATTTTAATGGGAGTGGATATTTTTCCGACAACCTTGTTCTTACATATGTCCGAATTGTTGATTGGTGAATCTGGCTTGACCCTAACCAATATTGAAACATCAGTTTTGGTGTCTTAATGCACTACTTACAAAAGAATACAGTATTCATAGTGTATTATCAGTGTTTGATAGAGTAGGGCCAACTTTATGACATATATGCCATATGATGACATTGACAAACAACAGTCCATTTAAATTGATTGGTCATGTATTAAGGAGTCTCTGTGGAAGTTGACAATTAGCCTGGGTTCCAGGCCCTAATTTTAGGTTACTTACTCTTTATTGCACTTAGTGCGCGCCATACCTTATTTAATAGGCGTCCCATACTCGATTTCTTTTTTTTCGAATTAGGGCCTGGGCAAACGATTCATGCGTGCAATTTCCCACATCAAATTTGATGTGGGATATCGTATGCATGACTGATTTTGTAAATCACGTGATTGGCTAACTTCATGCATATTAATCAATCTTGGTAAATTTTCCAAAATGGAAGATGCGGATGTCTCGACTAGAACAAGCTAACCAGCTCCCTTTTGGCTACCTATACTTGAATAAAAACAGTTAGTATATAGTTCTGGCCTGCTGAGAACGACATGGACTGATAACCGTAGGCTATACTAGTAGGAAACTTGCTCACCGCTAGCTGCTACACAGATTAGGCCTTTAGAGTAGAATATTGTTATAAAGGTAGGCCTCTGTAAGTTAGAACTTAAAAATACGCCAAGCCTCTACTAGAGTCTAGGCTAGGCCTACTACTCAGACGAGGCCTGAGCCATCCTCCTGGAAAGTTAAAGTTTTGTTGTATTTGTATGGTATGCCGTCTAGGCTTAATTCTTTTTGCCATTGCCAAAATTAGTCTTACTAGGGTCTATTCTAAATATTTTAGGCCCGTTTTATTAGGGAGGACTATTTAAATTTAGTCATGCCTAACTAGTCGAAGCGAGCTGCGAGTGACTCAGTTTCGTGGCTCCAAAAATATGAACATTTGATTGGTTGAAATTGTTTATTTCGGTCCGCCCATTTATCCAAATACGGAATATAAGATTACGTCATTCTTTTGGCATCCTGGTGCCTGACTTCAGTGTTTTACAAGTCGCTTATTCCGTCTATCTCTAAATTAACTTTCTCGTTGGTGGCGCTGTCCAGAATGAGAAAAATAATTTTTAAAAAAAAAGAGACTTGTGGCAAGTCTAGTTGACAATGTATTTGATCCTTTTTAAATGAGCATCCATATTGACAGCTCCAAGAGTCAACTATATTAAGACAAAGTGCTACGAGTTAAGATTACAGTTTCATCTTTACAAGGTACAGTAATTATGATAAAAAATGAAAATGATAGATTGATGTTTTCAAATAAAAAAATTCACAATGGACATAAGAGATAGGCTCTTTAAAATAAGTTCAGTGAACTTATTATGAACCCCATCCACAATGCATATTTTATCTGTTATAGGTACCATTTAAAATATTTTGTACCAGTACCCATTATTATTATTAAAATTATATTGTATAGTATTATTTTACTTTATCCAATAGAAGTATGCACCAGCATTTTTTAAAATCTACTTATCATAGTAGTTGAATTTTACCATAATTGTAGCATACTTAGCAGAAAGAATTATTTTTTATTTCATCTGTATGTTTATGATAATATATTTCATGTGTGGAAATTTAATAAAACAAATAAACAGTTCAGACACTAAAGATTTACCAAGATTGTCCATTAAAATGCTTTATTTTTTTATATTAAAAGTCTGTTTAATGATTTTTTTTTCTTTTGTTGCTGTACAAGCTCAAGTTATTCAATACTACTAAATATCATCATAAATTGTTGAATTTTAATTTATTTTTATTATTAATTGTTTGTTTTAATCATTATTTAGAGGTACTATTTATATTTCACCTTCTATTTATATTTCACCTTCCCTGGCCTCCCATAAAAATATCGCTTGTTTTCTTTTTTTGGATCATTAGATCAGTAAACCAAATACCGACAATTCATATTTTGAAGGTGTGACAATATTTCCTTCTTTTTTGTAGACATGCATTAAGTGGGTTTTGTGAAGCCTTGCTGTGTATATGAGTAATGAGTATGAAAGGCAGACAGAATCCTTTGGGAGATGAAGAAGATTGGATTGACGATGAAATCCAACGACAGCTAGATGCTCTTGATGTAAATGACCTTGAACATGATGAGGAACAGCCAGTCAAAGATGATGTAACTATTATAATTCAATAAATGTTTTATATTTCTAAATTTTATTTTTTATTTAATTTAATTGCATTTTCTTACATAATTTGTATTTATAAATTATCAGTCATTCATCATTTTCATCGAAATTGAATCTTGTTATTGGAATATACATCCGTTTTTATTAACCTAATAAACCTCATTAGTCTGATTAACATCTATGGATTGATTTACCATCATTTTTTAAATATGATTTTTTAATCTACTTTTTCATTTGTAACTTCCCAGATTGAGGATTTGGAAGATGATATTCCAGACACTGTGTCTGCCTACTTGCTTCGTGTTCAGAGTAGGACTGAAGGTTTTGTCAAGGAACTGGCTGAGTGTGATCAAGTCCTAAAAATTATACCAGGTAAATTCATTAATTAATATATTAACATTTTTCAAACAATTTAATTTCTTTTTTATTTTTATTATATATTTAATATATATATAATTTTTTAATTTTCTTACATTTATGGGAAAGCAAATTACACTATGGTGCTGCAGCTATAGCTCTTCTTTTCATTTTAGGATAAGGCCTCATATCCTTGAGATAATTTGTGAGTTGTCATGACAAAATGAGACTTGTGGTACAAAAAATAAAAAATGAGTTTTGATATATTTAGATAGATGACTTCATAGGCTTTATTTTGGTCTTGAAATCAGGTTTCTCACTTAAATAAAACCAGAGTAAAATCATTTGAAAATTCAGACGTTTGAAAGCATACTTTAGAGAAAATCGCCACTAAAGATAGATAACTAATACATTTTATGTTGATTTTCCTATCAATTCTGGATAAGAGCTTTACAAAATGTGCCTCAAAAACACTTTCAACTAATTTAAATCAATTCAGAACATTTGTTATTGTGAAAAATACATATTAAATATATCAGGAACATTGAAACCCTTGTCAAAATCATCATTTCATATATATTTTCTTGAATATCTCAAATTGACTTAGCATACCACAAGACACATTTTGTCACGGCTCCTCACATCCTGTTGGTTTCTGTTGATCTTTTCCTGCCCATTCATCCCTCTATAACATCTTTCAATAAATTCTCTCAATCCATTTTTTCTAATAACTGATATCATTGCTCTCTTTTCTCTACATAACTCAATACGTCTTCATTTGTAGCCTCATCAGCTATACTATCTCTATTCATTATGGTATAAACATATCTTTGAAGATTTTAAGGCTATCATGTTTGATATGTTCTGGTTTTCATTTTAAAAATCCTACTTTAGCAAACAACGAAGATTTTTATTACAATTCAAAAGAATTGAATGAACTTGCATTTATTCTTGGCGAGGACCCAGAAGAACTCCGTGACCGGGTATGTAACAAATTTTTACATTTGAACATAATGACTTGAAATCATTAAGGATTTATTTTCAAATAGATTCGTGGTCCATAAGGCGAGACTCTTTTCATACCTTGTTTAGCAAACCCGCCAACTGCAAATATTGATGATTTTGAATAAAAATAAAATTTTATTTTTGGACAATTAGCACGCACCGCCGCCACAAGAAAGTGGAAATTTCAGAAAAAAATAAAAGTTTTTCTTTATTTTAATTATTTAAAATTTGAAGCATTTAACCATTCTATTTTACATTAATCAATAAAATTGTATTTTTATTTTCTCCTCCGTCTGGATGTTTTTGGCAAAACTATATGCTGAGTAAGAAAAACAAATTTTATTTTTATTTTTATTCTGCCCTCCTCCGATAACCTTTAAAAAAATAAGTATGCGAGACAAGGAATAAAAAAGTCTCGCCTAAAATAAAATAATGGAAACATCAAAGGCAAGGAACCAGGTGCTGGCATTTTTTCAATGTTTATTAAATAATTGGATGGTCATGTTTTACTGTTTTTCATAGTTTTCTATCAATGTTTTGGCAATATTGATTGAAAATGTGGTTGCTATATCATTGTTAAGTTTTATGATCTATATTATTATTGTTTAATAATAATATATATAGTTAATACTGTAATATATTCAAAATTTAAATAATGTTTATTATTACTTTTACTATTATTATCATTGTTGATATTGCTATTGCTAATATTATTGTAATAGAAAAAGTTACCTTTCAGAGTCAATGGCTTATTTCCTTTCAGTAGCTTTCGGTACATTTGCAGTACCTTTATCAAGTATGTCAAGTATGTTTACTGATGATTATTATTGTTAATATTCTTCTGAAGATTATTCTTGTTAATATTAGGCCAAAAAAAAAACACATACCCTTTCTATAGCCATCCTTTATCCCATTGCCATTACATACCCAACCAGTGTCATTTTTGATATCCCATTCCCTTTTCATAATCTCAATTATTATTCATTTTCCAAATTTCATTTTTAATGAATAAATTTTGCTTTGAATTTTTTTGATCCCTTCCACCCATACGATCAATGAATACATATTTTTAAAGTTATACTGTCTGGAATAAATCTAGAAAATTCTCTAAAAAGCATTAAAAAAAAAAAATAAATCACCTACTTTCAACTAGACACAGATCAAAGCAATTAAGTTTTTGCTGACGTTTTACTATGAAATCACTTAAATTGATTACCAGCTAATATAAAGCCCTTTCCAGACTATCAATCTTGTTTGACAAAAGCATGTCACATGCCTAAGGGCCTACACAAAGGAACTGTATTAGGCCAAAAAAAAAAAAATATTGTGTTGGCCACACCCGACCGACCCAAATTTATGAAATTAAGGGGTCAGCATTTTAGTTTTTTTTTTTTTTGACAACAAACAATATTTTTTATGAGCAAATAAGGTTTTCCTACAGACCTACCCATTTTTTTGGATTTTCCCAAAACGTGGCCAGCACAATAATTTTTTTTTTTTTTTTGCCTTATTGTATATTGTATTATATAATTAATTGTATTATAAATATATTTGTGGATATTTATTGTTGTTAAAGGTTATAATTGAACTTGAAAATGAAGACTCTGCAGATGCACAGAATAGTAGAACCACTAACCAAAAGCAAGGGGAGGGTGAATCTTACCATGAACAGCAACATACAGACAGCTATGAAATTACAGAAGGTAAAACATATGTCTATTCTTAATTGTTAATGATTATTTTTTGTTGAAAACTTACATTATATACTGTATATAATGTTGAGTTTAGTAAACAACTTAGCAGTAGTTTTGGTTGACCTGTCATTACTGGTTAAGACAATCACCATAATCACTGTTTGTAATATTTATTTCTTTCAAAGAAAATTGTAATAACTAATACAATACCGCACTCAAAATTCACAGATCTAAAATATTCAGATAGTAAGTAACTATTATGAAAATGTTGTATTATGTTCACAACTGAGAAAGCAAAAGATAATTCTTTACACCCAAGGGGCTTGTTTCAAGTGTAGTCTTTCTACAAAACATTAGCATGTAAGTGTAAAGATGATTCATAAGAGCAAGTTTGAAGTGAAAATGTGATTTTATGGCCTTGGCCTCTGGTGGCAAGCTATTCATAGCATTTATTTTCATTTCTACTACTTGCCTTTATTTCACCAACGTATATTATATAACAAAAATATTCAATTCACTTTAAAATTTGACATTGTGCCATAGTATTTCCCAAATGTTTTAACAAAACAATGTTTATTAGTGAAGGCTTGACAACAGATGCAATAAACATGTTAGCACATGAGAAATGGCACATTTGTGACTGATTGCTCTAAATTAGTACAAATAGCAAACTACTTGTCATTATTTTTCATATAAGTAAGAATTGATGTTTGTCCAGGTTTGTCATCACAGCCAATAATACTTTACAATGCTGATATTATTTTCAGAGAATGGTAAATAAACATGTTAGCACATGAGAAATGGCACATTTGTGACTGATTGCCCTAAATTAGTACAAATAGCAAATTACTAGACAATATTTTTCATAGGTAAGAATTGATGTTTGTCCAGGTGTGTCATCACAGCCAATTATACTTTACAATGCTGATATTATTTTCAGAGAATGGTAAATTAGCATTAATACATGATGCTGACATCTTGGAACAGGCAGCTCAGAAGCAGATAAGGGAACTTGAAGAGAAACACCGAGCCAGAAACATGGTGGCACAGAAGGAACATGAAATGCAGCTGCGGACTGACGCTCGCAAAGAAAAGGAAAAGGAAGAGGTTAGGCAACAGATGAAGGAGACTTACGAGAAGGAACAACGTGAAATGGTTCAAACAAGAAAAGTAAGTTTTCTCCTTTTTATTTAAAAAAAATTGTTTTTAAACAATCTATACATTAATTCTGCTAATTGCCATCGCGTAACTTCAGCTATCTCCTCTGAAACCGCTGGCAGGAATGTGCTCATATCTCATACATTGGGGTTTTTATATGTCATGACGACATTCCGCTACTTTTCAAGGCTGGGTGTTGGATAACAACGCAAAAAAGCAGTCAAAAACAAGTACCTATTTCGCCATGTTTAGCAAGTCACATACGTCACATTAATAAATCCCCTCTGGGTTTAAGAAATATCGCGTCAGGCCGTAAAAGCCACAGTCTGTCTCACAGCTTCATTACATCACCCCGCATGCCTCACGTCAATAAAATATTTGACCAGCATGTACGCCACCACACCACGGAGTACCCATTGTATACTGAATATATTATTGTAGTCTTATATTCCTCAAAAACAGCAATAAATGGTATGTTTTAGAAATCAGGTAAAAAAAACATGTTTTGCCACAAAATTTTTGAAATTAAAATGCATATTAATGTTATGTGCTACTCACTTATCTATATTAAAACTGTTCACCCTTCATCAAACTGCATAATAATTCCTCACAACACAAGGACTAATTCAGCAGACACTCGAAACATTGTCTACAACAACGTCCTTTAGAAAAATAATAACATGCTAACCATAACACTCACAACGATTGCCTCCTCAACTTCCCATAATATTCAACAATATACATCGCCACCTTTCCCCACTCATTCAACAACGTGCAGAGCACAGGTATATGCTAATTCTTAATAAATGTTGAAAAAATTGTGTTGAGAAAAATTAATTACAGATGGTTTTGACCTAAATGTTTATTACACTGAATTAATATGATTGTAGCTTGGTGGTAAACATAATGATTAATTTGAATGAATTGTGTTTAATTCAAATTAATGTATGTTACCTGCAGGTGCATCAGGAGAGGATAGAGGAAGAACTACATAAAGAGAACAAAGAATTTGAAGTCTCTCTACAGCAATATGAACAAGAGATACAGGAATTTTCCCAAAAAGTAGAGGAGGAAAAAAAAGTCTTTGATGAAGAACGTCATCTCCGAGAAGCCAAGAAAGAACAGCAGGAAAAGGAAGCAGCTACCCTTATCCAGTCAGTGTTTAGGTCATACAGGTAGGATAATCCTCCCAGACTGACTGGAATGTCTGACTTGAATGACTTTGGTTGAAGATGTGTTTCTATATTCAACTGCAACAGATGATGCATTTCATATACAGTAAATCAGAATTTCTTTGCATAGAAGTGTTGGTAGAAGAATGTTGGATCTCCAATTAGCTAGTCACTAATTTAATCCATTCCACTCCTTTGAACCATCCCATCATATAATGCCAACAATTTTTAAATGGAATCTGCTTCAAATAACATGCTAAAATTTGATTACTATGTTGTCAACATACTTTCAATTCTGTTTTTCTTTGAATGACATTTTTTTTATTAATTTTTTTATTATTCCTATCAGAACTAGAAAACCATACCTTAAACGTTTGCAAAAAATGCGAGAGGATTTGAAAGAGAAAAGAGAACAAGAAAGACAATGCGAGATTCTTGCCAATCGAAGGAAGGAAGAACAAAGAAAAAAGAAAGAAATCATGGAAAAGAAACGCAAACAGGAGGAAGAAAGGTAACTAAAATATTCCTGTCTTTGTATGCCATTTTGAAAAGTTATGAAGGATAACATTATGATAAAATGCTCTTTGAAAATTATAAACTGATCAGTTGCAGTTATTTTATATGTTACGTAATGTAATTGTATAAAAATTTATAATAGTATGTTTTTCCAAAAGTTGAAATTGAAAATTGAAATAATATAAGTTAATGTTTAAAATATAATTATTATTATTACCACGACTGATTCAACTAAGTATACAGATTTTAACAAGATCTTATAACCTTTTCATTGTGATATTAGAATAAGAAAGGAAGAACAACTAAAGAAAGAAGAGGAAGAAAGAAAGGAGAAGGAAAGAAAGAGACTGGAAAAAGAAGAGCAAGAAAGACTACAGGAAGAACAGCTTGAAAAAGAGCGAATGGAAAAGGAAAAACTAAAACGAGAAGAAGAGGAACGAGAAAGAATGGATCTAGAAAGAAAAGAAAAAGAAATCCTTGCAAAAATCCAAGCTGAGAAAGAAAAAATAGAACAAGAAAAGAAATTAATGAAAGAAAAAGTAAAGGAAGAGAAGGCAGAAGTCGAAATGCAATCAGTTATGAACCAAGAAATAGGCAGTAAAATTGAGCTGTCTGATGAACAAGTCAAAAAAGAAAAGAATAAAAGTAATTGTCCTTTAGAAGAAGCTTCCATAATCAAGGATAGCAATTCTGCTGATAAATGCATAGAAACTCTTATGCAGAATTTTATCAACAAAGATTTAACCAAAGAAGTTCATCAGGAGCCAGAAAACAAAAAGCCAGATAATGCTTCTTCACAAGATGAACTCCCCAGTGCCGTTCAAGGAGCACCTTCTTGTACAGACAATTCAGATAAGTCGCATAAAAATCTCTTTGAAGTAAATACCCCCAAGTCTGATGCTTCGGTAAATGAGGCTGCAGTCAAAGTTGTACCTGGTTTTACATTTTTGCCACCCCTGCCAGAGATCTTAGAAGCAAAAAGACTAAAGTGGATGCAAGATTGCATCCCTTTTAGGTATGTTTTTTAATGCCATTCTTAATTTATTTGTTTTGTCTGCATTGAATTGTTTACACAGCATTTATTGGTACAATATAAATATTTTAAAATCTCATAAAGCTAAGCTGTATAACATCTGTATGGTTGTAAACTACAAAGAGATGTGCTTTCATTGTTATGTAAAAGTGTCAGTTTTATCATATGAGAGATCTCATTCAATGAAATGTTCTCTCATAAAACTGTATCTCGCTTTGAACAAACTTACTACAATACAATACAAATATAATACATACTGGGGCAGATGCAAGATTTTGTGGTGTGGGGGTGTGTGAGAGTTGACACCAGCTCAGCCCCACCATGATTGGGGCTGAGGAGAGAAAATTTTGAGAATATGAACCTCTAGGTGCCTGGAAATTGCACTCTCTTATCTTAAAAATACCGGTACTAGGCCGATGTTCATATCAGCAATACAATACAAGAATTATTTTTCTTAATACAATTTAGGGTAGTGTGATCACACCATCTGCATCTGCCCCAGACATAACTTGAAGCTAAATTTGAAAGTGCAACCAAAATGAAGTAATGTACCAACTGAAAAACTTAGATATTGATTTACTATTTGATTACAATTTGTTAATATTACTTTTAATCAGTAAAATCCAAGGTCAGGTAAAGGTAGCTGATCAGAAGATAGTTCATCGTCAGAAGAGGCGGCCGACATCAGCAAAAAAACTGCAGCCTCTGACAAAAGAACTACTGCTGTCTGCATCTCCTCTGCAGACATCATTAGCTCAGGTGATTGGTTGTGTCAAGTGTGCCATATAAGTTTCATTTATTATAAAACATAGTAATGCTATTGTGTGTGATGTTCTGTAAGATCATTCTAAACACTAATAATTATATTGTTGAAGTATCTGTTAAAATATTATTAACATTGTTATTATTCTTGTTAATGTTGTTGTTGTTGTTTACATTACTTTTCTATTATGATTTAAATATTTTTATCATTTCATTATAATTAAAATGATTATCATCATTACAACAAGCCAACCATGAAAAGTTTAAATTTTACATTTCTGATAGGCTGAATTAATAGAAGTTCAAAAAGTTAATACTGAATGATGGTAGCAGTTGCAAATGTTATATTCATACTTTTTCTTCTCTAATTACCTAGGTAACAACTGTGAGACTAAGTGACCTTCCTGGTTGTAGTCTGACCTCTTTGGATCAATGTCATGACCTGATTGCTATGGAGATTCGTAACTGTAATCTTGTAGCACTTGAAGGTCTGGAAAACCTACCGAATGTGAAGTACATCGATGTTGAGGTAACGTATGTGTTTGAAGAATAATTAACACCTATGTGATACTGCTATTATGAACATGCCTCCACTTAGATTAGGTTATATATAATTTGATAGTTATTAACAAAAAATATCAAGCTACATTATTATAGACCCAGGTTTTAACTTTTGAAAGTCTTTAAATGGATAGGAAAAAGTGTTTGGTAAAATGTAAATGGTAGTGGATAGGAAAAAGTGTTTGGTAAAAAGTAAATGGTAGTGAATACATACTTTAATCTAGGTGACAATATGGCTATAACAAAACAACCTATCTCCTAATTGACTATTATTTACTTAAATGCATGTTTATTATGCTTGTTGTAGATGTTTGGTTTTCTTAATTCTAGAATAATAAAATTGAGTACATCAATTGCAAGGATAGGAAGAATCTAGCTAGTCTCAACCTCAGCTGCAATAACCTTACAGTAGTCCATGGATTAGAAGGGTGCTCTGAATTACGGAGACTAGATGCATCACATAATAAGATTGCAAAATTAGGTGAGTATTGAAGTTAACAGTATAGTGCCACTCAATCTTTATTGTAATATTCTTCCAACACTTATTATTCAGACAAAAAAAAATGGGTTTTTTTGCTTGATTTTTTTGAGCTGTCATCTCATTATATAACTTATGGAATTTATGGAAGTAGATGAATAATGCTGCTGGCTTGCAGTGATTAAGTCAGAACCCTGGCCCTGGGATTGAAAAACATCCTAAGACTTCGTATCCTGAGATTGGAAGGCAAGCATGTTAACCACCAACTATTGCATTTGAAAATATTGGTGCAGTACAGTATTTAGGTATGTATTTATTTATGTTTGGTAAACTAACTAAAAATCTGTATCTCAAAACACTATGATGGATTTTATTTAATTTAGGGTGTGTTGCCTCATTCTCCAACATGCAAGTGTTAAACATGAGTCATAACCAGTTGATGACATCACAAGGCCTGAGGTCATTAGCACTGCTTCAACATCTTGACCTCAGCAATAACCACCTGTCACAAGTCGATGGCTTAGAGAATTGTTGTCTGCTTCAAAAACTGAATCTCGCCAGCAATAACCTATCACAGGTTAGTACTACCAACAGCGTGTTATTCAAATTGCCGATTTTGTCTTAAAGCTCCATGATGTGGGTGTGTTCAGCATGCAACATGTTGCCTTGTCAGCTCTTATATTATAGTTGTTTATAATAAAGTAAAAGTAACCTATGGTATAAGTTTAGAAACTAGAAATTTTTTACTGGTTCTCAGAACCTGAATCAGGCCATCCTTAATGATGAATTGGGGAGATAGTCTCATGTTTTTTAAAAAAATGTGCTACTTTTTTTTAACATAATGCATATAGCCGTTGTTGTACATGGTACAAACAGCGTAAAAGTCCCTTCTATCACACTGTATGTGATAAATTTGTGTAATATGCTCAAATATGTGCATGATGATGTTATATTACACCCAGTGGCGGTGCCAGCGGGGGCAGGGAGGCTTAAGCCCCCCACCGGACAGGTCAAGCCCTCCTGCCGGACAGAGCTCGTTGGGCAGTCAGACCATAAAACATATAAAAATAGGTCCACACCAAGCCAACACATGTCTGTCACAGTCTGAGATTGCCATTTTCGGCCATCCAGAGGTTGATATTCTTTAACAAAATCTCATTTGGGAGGGGGAACCCTTCTCTCAACCCCTTCCTCCTGCTCGAGCCTACGAGCTCAAGTCCCCCTGTCGGACAACTTAGCCCCCCCAGAAAATATATCCTAGAGCCGCCACTGATTACAGCCAAAGATGGTGGGTTTTACCGTGTATTTAACAGACACAGAGCAGCTTTGTTATTCAATACACAAAGTAGTAGTAGTAGTAGTAGTCACCAGTTGTCATTAAAACTGTGCTGTTGTTCTACATGATTACAAATTCAGACAGAATACAGATTCCACATCAACCCGTTATATACTTTGCAATTATTTGTCATTTTCCTCTTCTTTGTTCTACTCATTTTTAGACAGTTCTCAGTAAAGTTATTGGCAATTAGTCTTTATTTTTTTCTGTTATAGATTCCACCTCTTCAGAATCATGTTTTACTTCAGGAAATTAATATGTGCAATAATAGTGTAAACCAAATGGATGCCTTGGTGGACTGTTGGCTGCCATCTCTACAGCATCTTAACCTATCAGACAATAGCTTAGAGGAAATAGCGCCATCCCTGCATGGCTTACCTTTCCTCCGCACTCTGGATATCAGGCACAACTTCATCTCAGGTACTCAGGTGTTTAAATAAATATTAAATAGTAACAATAAAATATAATGAACCAAATGTACCAGATCCCTCAAGAATATAAGTGCTACCAAGTGGTTATCCTTTCGGATAAGACCTAATTTCTTAATGGCAGTGGTAAAACAGATTATTCAGCTTTTTGTCAAGTATTTTTGTCCTAACTGACCCCAGCAGTGCCAGGTAAACAGTATCAAATTCGTATTCTTTGCAGAAATAGAAAAACTATCTGGTTTGGAGATCTTAAAGAAATTGGATCATTTACACATTGAAGGAAATGCAGTAAATGAAGAATCATCTTACAAGTAAGTGCTAGTATCCTTCCCCTCAAGAAGTCCCCCATTGATAATAGCAATACTACAGTATAAGAGAATACATATTGGCCTTAATCTGCATTTGAGCCAACACCTCCATCAGCTGTGGAAAACATATACATTCATTTTATTTATACTTTCAGATCATATGTTTTGTCACTGCTGCCATCGCTACAGTATTTAGATTCAGAGAAGATTGAGAGGGATGGTTTGATAAAGGATTGTGTTTCTCAGTTTGAGGCATCTTGCGAGTCACAGAGAAAGGCCCAGGAAATTCTTACTGGCAAATGGAAAAAGGATTTTGAGTGAGTATTTTGTTTGTATTCTTGCAGACATGATTACTAAAGATTTATACATTGTCGTGATGACATTGCATCACATCATGACCATATATAGGCACATCATGACCATATATAGGCACATCATGACTATATATTGGCGTACAAAAGTTTTCATGAAAGCAAATTTGATAGTGAGGACAGAGATTTAGGAAAGTGTTAGAATTAGAATGCCACTTTAATGCTGGCTTGCACTTCATTGTGCTCCGTCCCTATACCACTACCTCATCCAAGCACTTTTGCATTGTATACTTGTTTTGAATACTATGAACATTCATGAGCTATTTTATATTTACAGGCTATTGAAAAACCAAGGTGATTTGGTGAAGCTCGCAGACCTTGAGCAGACCCACCTGGAACAAATGGAGAAGATGATGAAGGAGCATCGCTATATGCATGAATATGGTGACACAACCATCATTGAACCTACACAAGTGGTAGACAGCCAGGTGACACCTAACCAGGTGGCAGCTAGCCAGGTGCCAGCTAACCAGGTAACAACTAGCCAGGTGCCAGCTAACAATGTGATCAACCCATCAAACATCACCCTTAAATCAGCAGAGATGAGAAATGTGAAGGTTGAGAAAAGTGACAGAAGGACTGGGGTGATCACTACTAAAGCTTTGGTACAACAAACACAAGGGAAAAGGTAGGAAAATAATAATGGTCATAATAATAATAATAATAATACTAGTTCAATCTTGACTTCGTGCATTTTGCTAAAAGCCTCAATGCGCTTTACATTAGAAATTAAAATTCGGTGTTAAGCAAAATATAAATTCAAGAGATGTGTTTTGATTAGTTGTTTAAATGTGTTGATGTTAGTTGCTTGTCGAATTTTGTTTGGCAAGTCATTCCAAAGGGAAACTGAGGCACAGAGAAATGACTGACATAAGACTGAGTTGAAGGGCAGACAGAGTGTGAGGAGGTTCCTATAGTGTATGTAGTGTCGGTTTTGGTGATGATAAAAATGGTTTGAAGGTTTGCATGGAGATGTAACAATTGTTCCATTACTGTTTAGGCACACAGACCAAGCTGCCACTTTGATCCAAGCTCATTGGCGTGGTTACTGTATCAGAAGAGACATACATGACCACACCAAGCAGTGGCTTGCAGCTGTTACTATACAGGCCTGCTGCAGAGGCTACCTGGCTAGGAAAAAAGTAAAAAACATGAGGGCATCAATTGGAAAACAGACAGGAGTTTACAATAATGCAAGGCACATGTCTGCTGCTACCACAATACAGGTGAATCTTCATTTACTGAAAAACAGAACCAAATCCTTTTTTTTTTTTCAAGCCCCTCTTTTTTTAAATATATCCAATCCAGAAAATCAGCAAAATTCGAACATCTTTATGCAGTGAGTATATCCATGTGTTCCAATTGGCGTGATGCTCTCAATAAATGTTTTTCTTGCAGGCTTGGTGGCGTGGTAACAAGACAAGACATTTCATGAGGAATGCTCGACAGCAAGCAGTGCAGGGGTTGGAAGATGATGAAGATTTCTTTGATCATGAGATTGACCTTTCATCATTTGATTACGTAGAGGTCAGTTCCATCAACTGTATTGTTTGATTTTATACTATAGGTTATTAAAGTAATAAATAAAACATGGTATAAATAGGTATGAAGTAAAATATTGTGTTCAAGGGTTTTTCCTTTCTACTTGTTTTTTTTCTTTGATACAGAGTGACTGGAGGCCATCAGATGAGCCTCGCCTACCTCAGAGCCATCCCGTTTTACCCTCTCAATACCATCCAAGTCCACCAAGTAAAGATCGACCACCTAGTAGGACCGTACGTCATGCTTGGAGGAACATCAATTCACCACAACAGTACAACACATCTACTGCAGATATTTTAGTCGTAGATCATACAAACACACCTAGGGAAACAGATACAGAGATGACCAAAGACACACCTAGGAATACACTCATGGGGAAGCCTCCCCTTCCCCCATTATCAAGTTTAAGTGGCAACACATTGAAAACAACCAGAAGCGAAAAGCAGGAGCAAATCTCAGAAGAATGGTGAGTGAAATTATTTTAGGAGACAATTGTATAAATTCATTTTATTGATTGATTGATTGATTGATTGATTGCTTGAATGATTGAATGCAAATCATTATGTTGTTTACTTTTAATATTTACCTTTTCTAAACATACTCATAATGTCCTACTATGAAATTCAATCATTTTAGGGGCTTTAGAGATGGAAATACAGCTGCTTTGATGATGAAAAGAGCTCAGAAAATGAGAGGAAAAAAGAAAATAAATGGTAAGCAAATATATTAAAAGAACTGCAGATGTCCTGTCAAGATGATCTCTAATCTCTAGAAAGTATTGTGGTGTCTCAGGATTTGAACCCAGGACATTTGCATTTGAAGGCAAACTTCTTAACCACCAACCTACAGTGCCACTCTTAAAACAATCAAGCTCTTATACTACATTTACAGGGGCCCAGTCCATTTTTTTATTTATTCAACTGGAATCAAAGTGTTGCCTTACTAGAGTTCAAAACTTGGTTTTGTTTTATGGTTTCAAATTCTGCAAACATTAGGATTTGTTATGAAATCTTAATAAAGTGTTTGAGCATTTGTATTTGTTCTTTAAGACCCAATGCAGAGGTTGAAGATGATGAAAAAATTACAAGATACTTCACGGCAGCAGCCCATTCAGGTATCAAAGAAAGGGATCCAGCGTAAGGAGTATTTCCAAGGTGAGATTTCTGGATAGTATATAATTGAAGAGTCTCTCATCCTCACCTCATCCCTCAATTGCTACTAGTTCAAATCCTAATTGAGACAACATAGAGTACCACAGTCGTGTCGTCACGACGCCAGGTGGTGCTCTCTGTCGTCAACAGATGTAGGTTACCGTTCATTGTGCCTGAATGACTTCATAGGCTTTCTGGAATAGGCATTTTAAAATCCAATATTTTACCATCAAAATGTACTAAAAACACAAAAGCTCGCATCTTAATAATTACGTTTGAAATTGGGATCAATGGTTTGTCAGTGAAGAAAATGTTGTCGGGTTGAACGCTTTTTGCAACGATAGCAACGGAGCAGTATCACGTGGTATCGTGACGTAACACTGTAGTACTCTATATCCACAAAAATATTTCATTATGCCCATATATGGACAAATTACAGATGTTTGTCTAAGAAGGATTTATAGATTTGACAGCATTAAGTTCCGTTGTATTAATTCAACCCTGTAATTGACAAGACTACCTGCTATTGGATGTCATTTAAATATTGTCAAACAAAATTTTTGCTGTGAATACAAGTAGAATTTTTGTTTACATAGTATACTTCTTCAGGTGAACATTTTTGCAGTGTTTACAATATTATTTTTTTATTCTTCCAAGTTCGGGCTGAAGAAAAGGAGCAAACATCTCGTAAACAAATTGAAGAAAAGAATCAAAGAACATTTGAGTGAGTATAGTACATCCTATTTATAAGCATGACAACATTTTTTCTCTAAACATAAAATTTAGACACCAATATTCAATCAATTTCTCATATAATTATTAATTTTAATGTTGTAACAAGTCAGATATGCCAATGTACAGTACTGCACATTGTTTTAATAATCCAATAATTTGTAATAAGCACCACTTAATTTTTATGTAAAATTTTCAATGAAATTATACTTTTTTTTTCTATTTAGGTGGCTACACTCTCAAGTAAATTCTCCAAATGATACAAAGTTGAACTCAAAAGGCATGAAGGAAAGGCATGCCTCAAGTGAACCCAGCCTTCCTAGAATGAGTCCTGATGTCTTACAAGGACGTGTACAATTAGTGGTAAGTTATTGGTCACTCTGCTGGTCGATGGTCAAGTGCACGGATGCAATAAGCATTAAATACAAAACAGTATCAAACATTGTTGACACTCTTAGAACAAAACAAGTGATCTATGTAGCTATGTAGCATTAAATACATAAATACTGTACCACTAAAATCTATATGTATGATCCTTATTGTAAATTCAATGTATTTTTTTATATGAATGCAATAAAGAGAAATTTGAATTTGAAATTCAACATGGAAATTTGGATTTTGGCCCATTGGGCCCTGCAGCAGCCACTGTGCAGCAGCGATGATGGACAGTACACTGAAAGACAATGCTCTACCCTTCTTTTTCATACACATGTGCTATCATGAACACACGACCAATGACTTAACATCCTATCCAAAAATTATGGGCAATTTGGAGCAAAGTGAATTGTTTAACGACACAAACAAGTAGATCTCCAGCACTGGCAGGCCTGAAACATGGTTAATCTCGCAACAAATTCCAGTCCCTTACTGCGCAGTGCTAAATTTTAGAGCTAAATTGTAGGAATGCAACTATGGGGAAGCATTTATTATAAGTTTTGTCAAAAACAACCACAACTCTACTTAGTACCAAACTATATATCTAGATTTATATGATTTGAATGATTTTTTTTAATAATTCGTTTTTCTAGGCAAGTCCCTCACTTGAACTGCAGTCTGTTGATAGTAGGAGCGTGGTGACAGCATCACCGCATCGTCATCGCAGCCATTCGTTTTCATCTCCTGATGGTGAGTTTATCTCAGGTCATATTTTTGTACAAATATTACCAAGATCTACTCCACAGCTACCATAAATTAACAAACCATCCCTCTTTAATTGGTTGATATGCGATAATTATTTTTGAGCTCCAGTGGTGGCATTAGAAAATACTACTCTACTGTATGTCTCTCATGCTGTTGTGAGAGAGATGCTAAATCTGACAGAATCTTTCAGTAAATATAAATATTACCTTGGTTGCCATCTCATTTATTCATTACTGTTTATCTTTCCAGGTGACAAGATTCAATTTTCAATGACCAAAACCAATTCAGCTCCAACTAACCATACCAGACTGCGGCTGGAAGCAAAGGCTAAACACAAAGGACATTAGAAATATTAATGTGCTCCTTAAACAGTACAATTATCACAATTTACATTTTTTAACTCTTTTTATGAGCTTTGTTGGAGATAGATGCTATGCAGCATTGGGTAGTAACTGAAGCTGTTTTGTCAACCACTGTTGATATTTTCTTGGTAATATAGAATATCAACAGAATCAAAGATTAAAAAGAAATAATTTGAGACCTACAAATAGATAAATAATAAGAATTAAATAGAGTAGACCAAAATTCAATAAGAAGGCAGTAAAATATGAAAAATGATATTCAGCAATGTAACAAATATAGTAATATTATAATACAAGATACAAGATACAAATTTCTTTATTGTCTAAATGAATAGAAATATCAGAACTCATGACTGCCAGTACAATACAAAATTAAATTATCATAAATACTTCAGATTGAAATCTCATACCGCAGCTGGGTAGAACAAGGAATTGTAACGGTCTGTGTGAGAATTCACCGTCTTAATTCTACCACTTCTAACAATTGCGGTGCCTTATCCCCTTTCCTGATATTTCCCATCCAGCCCAATACACAATAGCCTCAAATTCATCACATCACTGATGAGTAAAACGTTCTACAAATATCTTGCTTTACCACAATAAATATAGTATTAATATATTATATTAACAACCTTACTAACATAGGCTTAAAGCTCAGCACTAAACCCTCTCTGACCAATTTAAGACATTTTGAATCCACATCAACTATGTTGATCCACATCCACCACCAAATCTGATCATAAACTTGTTTAGATGGATCCTGTTTATTATTAAAATATATAAACAGATATAATATATTTATTTATAGTATTTAATTGAATGATGTCATGTCATGTTTTTTTATTATAAACAACCAGTTCAATGGTGGCACCAGGGGGGGAGGGGCAGGGGAATTTGTCCTCCCATCAGATAGGCCTCGACCCCCTGTCATCCGAATCCATGATGAGGTCGTCGGATCAAAAATAATAAAATAATAGTTTTGCTTGCCAATCCCTAATATTGGAGTCTAAAAGCACAATTTGGAGCATACTAGGCTATATAAACTCTCCCTGTGAAACCTTCCAGGGACTTTTTATTCCGGGACCCTACCAAGACTCTAGTCAACCCTTGGTTGCGACACCACATAGGACATGTCGGACCCTTTGTCGTTAAATTTCTGGAGTTATCACTGAACAGGTTTGCTGTGAATATTTGATTGTTGCTATGTATTTTGTTACTTGTAAGAAAATCACATAATTTTTATATACTTTGGTCTATCTATACTTCCATGAGAAGTATAATGTATTTTTACTGGCTAGTGATTTATTGCACACACATCTATTCTTGAATATTAACGATTAAAAAAATATTAAATCACAATAATGCCACGATGGTCTTTACGGTTTGTCTGTGTGAGTGACTTTTCTGGGAGTAATCAATCAACCATCATAATTAATCAATGCGTTATACAAATAAGTTGTGCCCCCAGGATTTGCTTGACTGGAGATTCGATGTCTCCGAGAGTGAAGTGGGTGTGGTCGGGCTTCGTTCAGGAAATAATGGCTCTTTCGGCTTCTATTTCCTATAGTGTACTCAATACTATTTTCTATGTCCTTTTATATTAAAACTGTTGGTTGTAGATTGTTACTTTAGACAGGCCAAGTCTCCCGGAACTTGTGGGAGTCTCCTGAAATCGGGACAACCTTCCGTACTCTCAGAAGCAAGCAAAAATCTCCAAGAAATAACCGATTTCCCGCCAATTCATAAAATTTACAGTTTGCATGTTTTCAATGTTTTATTATCAATTGTCTCATGGAAGTCAGTGCCGATAGGTATCACTGTGTGTGCAGTAATAAAATTCAAAGTGTGAACCATTATTTTTTTATATTTAAAACATCTTTAGGCAGGATAACATATACAGGCGAGATCTTACCACTGTTTTACAATATGGTCCTACAAAAACAACACAACAGTACAATAACAACAACGAAAAGTAACCAGCCCAGTACAATAAAATAAACAATAGTAAAAACTTTGGTGTAAAACCATCCCCGCCGGACACCAACTCGATACTTCTGAGTCAAGGTTTCGGGGCCAGGAATTACTGCTCAAGGTTAAGCTTAACTACATAACTTAACTACAATATGGTAAAAACTATCCCCCGCCGAACACCAACCCGGTATTTCTGAGTCTAGGTTTCCGGGCCGGGATTACAAGGTAGGACAAATTCTGTACATTACTTAAATAGATAAAAATGGTAGAAACTATCCCCCGCCGAACACCATCCCGGCATTTCTGAGTCAAGGTTTCGGGGCTGGGATCACAAATTTTATCTTAACCACAAATCTAGCTAAACAATGGTAAAAACTATCCCCCACCGGACACCATCCCGGTACTTCTGAGTCAAAGTTTCGGGACCGGGATTAAATGTTAAAAATATAGACCAAGAAAATATAAAAGGAAATGAATTGTCATAATCAGAAAAAGTGTTTCTTATAAGTAATTTTGAACAAATTAAGAGATTGATATTCTTGAATTCTGATTGGGATTTTGTTCCAGACTTTTGCTCTAGAGATTTTTAAAAAGAGCCATTCATTACAGAACAATTTTGAATTGGGGGGATAACGTTAAGCGAGTGAGCGTATCTCGTAGAATATCCATGTCGGTCAACAACCTTTTCTATATCATTACATAAGCGGGAAGGTGCAACACCATTTATACATTTGTAACCATTATGCCTTTGTACAACAGTCTAGGAATTCATTCATGTTAACCAGTGCCATAGAGCGATATTTTTTAGATTCGCTCTGCACGTTCATAGCTTGGCCTGGCAACAAAATATTCCATCGCAATGTTCGGTAGTAAAATCACCCCTGCTTCGAGCTTTTTTGCACACGGGACGCAAAAAATCGGAGTCAGTGCAAATAAAAGCGATGATGTCACCATCGGAGTTATAATCGACTTTATAGTTTACTAATATGCAAAAAATACATTTTTTTTCTCCCCGACGGCGGGGGTGGGGGTGGAGAAAAGGAGAACTCTCCCCATGGGGCCCTCACCGCCGCTAGCGCCACTCCTGTTACAACCACAGCCATTTCCATTTCCATTATCATTATCATTGTTATTACTATCATAACTTTTTGTTAGTAAATCTAATTTTCCTTATTTTTATCCTATCCCTTTCCATTTCTAAGCGTTTTCGTCAATTCCCATGCTTAGATCTTTATAAAGCTTGGTCCAAACAAACCCTATAGCAAAGATGTGCCTACTTAAATATTAAGAAATTGTACATATTTTATATTGATAAATTATTAACTATAGTATCAGGTTAAGATATTTAACTCCATTTGCGTAATTGTTTTAAACGTGTCCGTAGTTACAAAAGGTTATACTCAAATTTGCAAGAATCTTTGTGCTCAAAAAAATACGAACATAAATTTTAAAAAAAACCCATCTGAAAATTTGGTAATGGTTATTTAATCAACAATATCTTGGATAGCCGCTTAGGTAGCAGATTTCGTGTCTTGATTTGATTGTTAATGTAAAATGAGAAATAAGTACCTTCAAAATAAAACAATATATTTTAACTAAATCTAAAACAATAACACTAATTTCAATTTGCGAATCAGCCAAAATGATTTTGATTACAATGACTTTAACTAGGATATAGTCAGAGCGAATGACCTTTCTTCAGACCTTTCTCTCTTTTGGAACTCATATGTGAAAATGTTTGACGGCGGCAAGAAAGAAAGTACCAGGCATCGCGGAACATAGTCTTTCTAAACTTTATCCAATTGCACTTTATCGATAATAGTTACTCTATGAACGCTAAAGCATTAACCGATACTATTTTTATCTAAGATTCTAAGGGGTCATCCATAATTTTCAACAGAGTACAAAACATACTTTTTTCTGTGACCCCTCCCTCCCCCTGAAAGAGTACGCAAAAAAATGTTGATTTGTATCTTATTGGGATCAACATTTTATCTTTTTCATGAAAGAGTACTTATGCCTACACTTTCTACCCCCCCCCAAAAAAAAACGTATGTTTTGTACTCTTTTGAAAATGTTGATAATTATGGATGACCCCTAAGCAAAATTTTAAAAAATTGGTTTTCCTTTTATTACTCTATATTGTTTTCCACAATTTTAATTCACAACAAATGAAAAAATCCAGGAAAATTACTAAAGAAAAAAAAATGGCATAACTTAATAAACGGAAAAGGATTTGTGACTGGTTTTGCGAGAACCAAACAGCACACTCCACAGCACGAAACCTCCTAGGACAAGCAAGGTGCTTTTTAAGGAGTATTTAACTCAAGACTCAAGATTAAATATTTGGTCAACTCTTTTTGTTTAGTGAGTTTCGTAGTCTTAGTAACCATGCGTTCTCATGTAACACCAGAGCGGTTGATATTGATAATTATATGATACCTACTGTTTGTTAGTACTGTACCCAGTTTTGAGAGTCTGGATGAATAACACTACAATAATATTGCTTTTGGTGTGTGTGGGGAAGGTATGACGAGTATGATTCTGTGACGGATTCTAAAATAATGGCTTGATCTCTGCTTTATGATGGCTCGTAAAGAAATATTAAAGCTACGTTTCAATCAAGACCATGGTAAATTTGAAATTGCTGTTAATATATAAATTAGATTATTAAGAGGAACGTACCTACAACTACGTTTGTATATATATAGATGTAGGCCTAGCCCTAGACAGCCAGTCCTTGGTGGTGCTAGGTGGCTTGTGTCCCCGCTGTTGAGCCAGATGTGATTAATCGATTGCAACAAAATGTAGGCCTAGCTAAAGCCTAGAGAATGAATCTGGTGGTTGGCCTATCCACTAAGCTGGCCCGACCAGATTTCGCCAAAAACGAATTTCTTGAGACAGAATATTACTATTAGCAACACCTTAGGCTGGGTGCAGGTCAACTCGGCCACAAGTCAACTCGGCCACAAGTCAACTCGGCCACAGGTTATTTATAATTAAAATGAAATGTAAATACGGTATTACAGTTTCTGCATCCTTTTTCTTCATGATTAAAATGAAGTACACAGTATATTTTAGTAAAATTCTGATCATCGTCACATCGTCGTGAGATCGCTGTATACATTTCTTCACATTGTACTCTTATTCAACAGAGAAAACCCGCCACTTACAGAATGGAATAAAATCTGACAATTGTAACATTAACAATTTAAGCAATCTTAATAATTAAGAAAAACACATATATTAATGTTTAATTTTGTTCACGTTAAAACACTGACATAAAACATGAGTACATACTGTAGACCTAATCATAAAAAATTGAAATAGAAAAACCACATTATGATTTTTTAAATGTTAAAAATTTATTTTGAATCCAACTAAAATCAAATGAATGCATGATGGCGTGCATTTCGATACTGTTTTCTTCAGAACCATGCCCAAGAATTAGGCCTACGTTAAAATTAGGTGGGGTGCAGCATCTGATATCAACTATCCACAATAGGAACAATTGGTATTGTTGAGTGACAGACTTCAGTCCTTCATATTTGCTCGACCATTGGGAGATATGTTTGAAACCCGTCAGTGACAAGGATGCATCCAATGACGTGATTCACCAGTGACATGTCGGTCCTTTTCAAATATTTACTTTAATAATACTAATTAGTCATAATAATGATAATAAAGGTGATAACAACAACAATA
>NW_022691770.1:538799-540411 GCF_011630105.1 Anneissia japonica
GTGATAATAGCAATAATAACAGCAATAATAAATTAAAGATAACGTTTATTTTTATAATAATAGTAATACTAATTAGTAATAATAATAATAATTATGATACTTATAATACTAGGCCTACTTAGTAAATAGGGTAATAATATCGATAATAAAGGTGACAACAACAACAACAATAATAATAATAATAATAATAATAATAATAAAAATAATATGAGAAAAATACCAATAAAACACCAATAACAATATTTTTAAAATTACTATTGTTAAAATAATAATACTAAGACTAATATATAATAATAATATGAATTTAAAAAATCGAGAATTTTGTATTATTTATATGGTAACAATAATAATATCAGCAAAAATTTAAACAATACATAATGTTAATGCTAAGACTAATAAAATAATTTATATTAAAACTAACGGTAATAAAAACAACAATAATAATAACAATGACATCAATAATAACAGCAATATTATTGTGGCCGAGTTGACTTGTGGCCGAGTTAACTTGTGGCCCAGTTGACTTGTGGCCGAGTTGACTGCAGCAGAACTTTTTGTGGACGAGTTGATTTGTGGCCGAGTTGACTTGTGGCCGAGTTGACTGTGGCCGAGTTGACTTGTGGCCGAGTTGGATCGAATATTCCTTAGGCTAGGCCCTTTAGGAAGGGATCTTTAGTAAAATTGTATTTATTACAGTACAGAGTACATATTCTGATGATAGATAGATAGGCTAGTCTTTTTACCATGGAGGAAAGAAGCTTTCCTCCATGCTCAAATTAACCTAGGCTTAGCTAGGAAGGATAGTTGGTCCTACTTAACACCACTCAAAAGCACATTGTTACGACACACTTCAGACCAGAAGAAGGAATCACACAAACAGACAACCGATAAAAGTTAACACAATTTATTATAGTGGGTACTTTCCCTTTTCATGAAAATACTTCGAGCAAAGAAGAACACTAGATTTAAACAATTACGGAGTACCGATGGCAAATGACTAAGTTATACAATTTACCTAAGTCACCACTGAAATTTATACATCTAGGCATAAGTTCATACCAAGCAAATTTACAGGTGATGAGGTGACTTGATCAAGTTCTGATTAATCCGAATGTAATTGTCCGCTAAAAATTCCACTAGTGATCCAAGTTCCCAAATGTCCTTTGAGAATTCCACATAAAACTAGATGTAATATCAGATGATGATTAGCTAGGCCTAGGATTCCATCACCGATCCTAAAATAGCCTATTCTCACCTACAAGCGTATCGTCCCCGCACTAGCCAGCGTTACCAACCTTTCACGAGAAGATTATCAAAACAAAAACAAACTCCCTTCTCCTGGGGAATTCTGTAACTCTTTTTGGTTGCAAAAAGACCTTCTTGTCCTTCTAGAACATTCTAGGTTTACTGTCGCTAATTACAACTCATCACCGAGTCATTACTTTTCGTCAACCAAGACCCTTCGCATTCCCCTAATTCCGCTCGCTTCTCTCACAAAGTTCTAAAAACATTCTCACCTCACTCATTGAGGTCAATGACCTGTCTCTTATACACATCTAGATGTGTATAAGAGACAGGTATAATGTATTTTTATTGGCTAGTGATTTATTGC